>NW_017536030.1:239720-240815 GCF_001853355.1 Bactrocera latifrons | reverse complement strand
AAAAGAGTCAGATATAGGGTTATATATACCAAAGCTGTCTCTTATACACATCTAGATGTGTATAAGAGACAGCATTGTGACTGCATATACATAAATATGTATATACATATGTAATTAAATAAAAATGTTCACATGAGGCTTCACACCTCAGAGGCAGAAGTTGTTTCTTATTCACATCTAGATGTGTATAAGAGACAGATATATGTACATACATACATATGTACTGTCTCTTATACACATCTAGATGTGTATAAGAGACAGCTTTAAATATGTATATACATATGTAATTAAATAAAAATGTTCACATGAGGCTTCACACCTCAGAGGCAGAAGTGCTTAAACAGTAGTGTTGCCAAAATTTATTTTTAGTCATTATTATTTTTGCATAATTTTGAACTGACTGACACATTCACTTCGTTTCCAAGGTTTGCTATCCAATTAATATTGAATTAATAGTTTGAAATTCTGTGCGTAAACGTACAACAACAATTATTGAAAAATATGAATAATAAATAGCAGAAATTACAAAAAATTAAAAAAAAAAAATTAAAAATATGTTATTTCTGTTGATTTGATTTGATTTTCACAAATATATTGCCAGTCCCTTTGCACTATTGTGAGTACGTTTCTAATGACAAAAACTAAAAAACTGCCAAAACGCACATGCAAAAAAAAAGTATATATTATATATATAAATTTATGCTAATTCGTCCTGAAAACCAACGACTGAGCTATTTATAAAAAGAGTTAACAGTTTGTTTGCTTAAATAATTTACATTTAGTCTAATAACTTAATTATAAATACTCTTTTGAAAGTTTTTTGTCAAATACGCTCATCAATTATTTTTGTGCTGTTTATGCACGTCATAAAAAGCGTTGTGTATTTACACAGGCTCGAGTTGATTATAATTTAATTGCGTGTACAAATAAAACTTGCAAATTAATTATATTCATTTGCATGACATGCAAGCACAAATAATGCATGACATTTAGCGCTTCAAGCGGTTTTAAGTGGTAAAACAAATAAGTGATTTATGGCGAATTAGAATTAAAAAATTAAACTTTGAATAAAAAGAGAAGACAAAATAAATAAAT
>NW_017536030.1:236973-239480 GCF_001853355.1 Bactrocera latifrons | reverse complement strand
AAACAAAAAAAAATTTAATAAAAGAAAAATAAAAAAAGAACATTAATTTAGGCTACATAGAAGCTATAATACCCTTAACAGCTGCATTTCTTCTAGCATTAAAGCTTACGAAGGTGTTAGTTTGTATGCCGGCTTTATAATTTCCGTATATTGTAGCCTTGCTCTAGATAGTAACCTATACCAAAGTTGATAAATATATCTTGGCAATTAAAAAAGTTTCCCACAGAAGCACCTGCTTTCACTTAGTATGACAACTATATGCTATAGTAGTCCGATCTAAACAATTTCTCCAGATATTGTAGTGTTGTTTAGGAAAATAATCTGTTGCGAATTTCGTCAGGATATCGTTTCAAACGAAAAAGTTTTCCATAGAAGGACGTGATTTTAATCGCTCAGTTTGTATGACAGCTATATGACATACGGGTCCGATACAAAAAATTTCCTCATGTATAATAGCGTCGCTCTAGAAAATAATCCATGCTAAATTTCGTGAAGATGTCTTTTCGATTATAAAAGTTTTCCATACAAGAACTTTATTTTGATTATCAGCTTGTATGGCAGCTATAGACTATAGTAGTCTGATATTAGCGGTTTCAACAAATGAGCAGCCCCTTTGAGCGGAAAGAAAGTGTACAAAATTTCAGATCGATAGCTCAAAAACTGAGTGGATATTTGACATAATTTCAGGGCATAAAAATTACTTGCCATTTGGTTTTTTGTTCTAAACTGCGCCTGATACATCATATTAATTTATAATTTTCGACATATTATCATTTAATTTGATTTATGGTAATCGTTCTTGTTTTGTGTGTTTTTTTTTCTTTAAAAACTATATTAATTTCGCAAATTAGATTTTAATTGCACTCTGCTTAAATGAATAATAAGCAAATTAGGCACTTAATTAAACTGCAATAAGCCTATTAAATAGCATTTATTATTTTGAATTACTGCGGGTCCTATATTAGTTGCGTGGCTTTTTTCAAACAAAATAAACCACTTAACTAATCAGCGACTTAATAATTGTGCCGTGACAACCCCAAACTACAAAAGGTCGAAAATAACTCCTCCAGACCCACCAATTCACGTGTTATTTGATAATAATAAGCCTTCGGGGTTTAGGTGGAATGACGCAAATTAAGTTGTGACACAATACAACGACCGAAAACCTCAAATTAAAGCTGACAAGCGCCTCAATAGCCGCAACACCCACATTATGGCACTGTTGCAGAAATACTCAAATGCACACCCACTTGTGCACATACAAAATTTATAAATTCTCTGGTCGGATTATTTAATTCAATGCTTGCCGTTTGTCATATCGCGCCGCAAACCAATGTCAGTGGCAGCTGTGCGGACTGCATATTAAATATGGTCGGTTGCATGCCACAAATCCGCTATGCAATGCTGTTTGCTGCACCACCGGCTCCACTTACATACATGTGTGCATAGTACCTACGAAAATAAATATTTAATTATTTAGTACCCGCGAGTTGACGCGGAGCAATTGAAATTCGCACTGACAACAACAGCAACGCAGCTGAAAATGTGTTTAGAAAATAATAAAAATATGAAACTTTCACATTTCTTTCTTGTGCGCCGCCTTCATTCTTTCGGCCACTTAAATGTGATTTTAAATTAGACACGAAATAAATGGCACAAATTCTTGCCGCATAGGCGGCGTAGCAAGTAGAGTTGCACGGCAATAGAAGAAAATTCATAAAAATCACAAAACAAAGAAAAAAAAAAAAAAACGGAAATATGCCGCTTGAAAAATATTTCAACAAATGCAACTATTTCTGTTGCCGTTATTTGTTTTTGTTACGCCGAAATTCCGCTACAGGTACATACTTTGCGTTGCCAACTGCATGCTGACAACGCCTGACAACAACAACAACAGCAGCGCCGCACTTTAGCAGCTGTCATAATTTATGATAATTATGATTGCTCACATGTGTGTTTTGTGTGTGTGTGTGTGAGTGTGACTTTTTGGCGGCGTCTGCAACGATGCGCCACAAACCGTTTGCCGCGACCATAAAACCACTCGTAAGTGCAAACATTGCCAATACACACTCACCCCACCGCTGGCGTGCGTTCTGCCGCTCCTAAGTGTGGACGCTTAATGCCATCTTCATCTATTTCGCATAAACACCATCGTAAGGGCATCTCGTGCTTTTGCATTGTGCTTGCGTCGCCAACACTTTCGGCTGCGAGCGTTTGTGTTTAAACCATGTGGTCAATTTCATAGTCGCGTCATTATTTATGTGTGTGTGTGTGGCTAAATATGAGACTGAGCGTTTGGCCTTTTTTATTATTTACACCAGATGGCAACCACATATGTAAAAGTTGTCACAATAGGCGTTGGCTAAGGTGGCATGCTGGACAGGGAGTATGCCTACTAAATCTGACTTCTTAGAGATCAAAAGAATGGAGCTATATTTTTTGTTGTTTAAGTAGACGAGTTGTTTAATAAAAAATCAACTGAATAAATTTATTTAAAAAAAAAAAAT
>NW_017536030.1:232939-235183 GCF_001853355.1 Bactrocera latifrons | reverse complement strand
AAAATACTGAAATTATTGCAATTTTATTTAGTTGCTTTGAAGCTGTAGTCTATTTCAACCGTAACCGCCTGCTTCCATGTCTTTTTATTGATCTCCATACCACTGTTACGGTTGTAGGCAAGAATTACTCGCTTCCATACTATTCCGCGGTTTTTAATCAATCGTGCAAAAATGCTTAAACGTCAAACACACCTACTTACACATTTCTCAACACTCACGCCAATTATCATTGAACAGCCATCATTCACACCAGTTCTTACGCAAGCCACACTAGTGTTTGTTGTAGGAAATTAAACTACTTTTATCTGCGCCAATGCGGTTTGTATACTACATAAGCAAATTTAATTAAAATTCCACAATTCACACATTTTCTAATATATGCTTTATTTTCCAACCTTAAGTGTCCGACGGGGCAATTCGTTTAAGTGTGTTTACACTATGCGAGCGCGCTCTTAACGCTTACGCATTCCCAAATCGATGTGCGCTGCTCTGCCGTTCGTGTTAAATAATTGTGAGTTGTTGTTGTAATTTTTCCGTTGCAGTCAGTCGGTCGATTCATAGACGGCGCCGCCGCCATGTGCGATTGAATTTATTTATAATTTTTTAATGTTATTGAGGACTCATTTGGCAATTCGCCCATACAACAATAATATTAGTTTGTAAAACTGCAAGTGTATGGAATTGTGTGCAAATTTGTATTTTCATTAAATTTTGATTATGCTGCCGTCCATAAAGCACATAAAGAAGTGGATGACCTGGCGGCAGGCAGCTCGCTTTTGGTATGCAAAAATTAGCGCAGCCCACGGCAAGAACACGAAGTAGACACAGCAAAAGGCAGCACGAAGTGGTCGGCATATCCTTATTGAAAATTTATTAATCAGCAGCTAATTATGGAAGCGTTTTAATATAATTTTTATACTCTCGCAACAAAGTTGCTAAAGAGAGTATTATAGTTTTGTTCACATAACGGTTGTTTGTAACTCCTAAAACTAAAAGAGTCAGATATAGGGTTATATATACCAAAGTGATCAGGGTGACGAGTAGAGTTGAAACCCGGATGTCTGTCTGTCCGTCCGTCCGTCTGTCCGTCCGTGYAAGCTGTAAATTGAGTAAAAATTGAGATATCATGATGAAACTTGGTACATGTGTTTATTGGCTTCATAAGAAGGTTAAGTTCGAAGATGGGCAAAATCGGCCCACCGCCACGCCCACAAAATGGCGAAAACCGACAACCTAGAAAAAGTCATAACTAAGCCATAAATAAAGATATTAAAGTGAAATTGGCACAAAGGATCGCATTAGGGAGGGGCATAGTTGGACGTAATTTTTTTTGGAAAAGTGGGCGTGGCCCCGCCCCCTACTAAGTTTTTTGTACGTATCTCGGAAGCTACTATAGCTCTGTCAACCAAGCTCTATAGAGTCGTTTCCTTCAGGCATTTCCATATACAGTTCAAAAACGGAGGAAATCGGATAATAACCACGCCCACCTCCCATACAAAGGTTATCTTGAAAATCACTAACAGTGCGTTAACCGAATAACAAAAAACGTCAGAAACACTAAATTTTACGGAAGAAATGTCAGAAGGAAGCTGCACCCAGGCTTTGAAAAAAATTAAAAATGGGCGTGGCGTCGCCCACTTATGGACCAAAAACCATGATGACATGTTATGTTATATGGGTTAAATCGGCTCACAACCACGCCTCCTTCCAATATAACGCTATTTTGAATTCCATCTTATATATTCTCTGTATAATATATCCATTAGGAACCAGTAATGATAGCGGAATAAAACTTTACACAAATACGATATTTGATGCGAGAGCATAAAATCTTCCGTGACACCCGAACTTAGCCCTTCCTTACTTGTTTTGTTTTATTTTATTAATATTACTAATATTACTTTTTTGTTTCACTGTTACGATTTTATTTTTTCTTACTTTTTTTTATTAATTTTTTTAAATTTTGTATTTATTTTTATTTTTTTTTWAATTTTTAGTTTTTAGATTTTTTTTCTTATTTTCGAAATTTGTCAAAGAAAACGGATATATTGCATTGATTGTGCGCTGCTGCCAAATCTGTATTATTTTTACCTTTCAGCGGAAATGGTTATAATTCAGCCAAAATAAACAAAAATATACCTGAAACGATGATCATGAAGCCTAAGAAATTGTGGAAGTTTTTTTCAAATTAATTTTCTATTTTTTTAAGTTTTTTTATTATTTTTAAATATATTTCAACTTTCA
>NW_017536030.1:226507-231579 GCF_001853355.1 Bactrocera latifrons | reverse complement strand
GCCCACCTCTACACCAGAACTAAAACGTTGAAAAAATCCTGCGGTATTTTAAATGAATTTTTTTTTTCAAGTTTAAACATTAAAAAACAAACACTAATATTGTATACCTAAACAAAATATTTTTTTTTTTTGTTTTCATTTTTAATACTAAAATAAAATACTAAAGTAAAAAGGAAAATTTAAATCGAAACAAGTTGTTTACTGTTACCTGCCAAAACTGGTTTTGCAAACTTTGAGCTAGTTTAATACGATTTGTGTTTATTGCAGTTGATGAAGAAGAACGTATTTATGTGTTGTTGTAAGCGGCCATCTAGCGTTTGATTAAAGACTTTTTAACGACCTAACAGCAATGGTGTCTGCAGTTCCACAGCGGCGCTAGCTAATCCATTTTTTATAACAAAAATTTGCTATATTTATAAATTAGCTTAAAATATCGCACGCTTTACGTTAAACAAACCCAAAATAGAAAAAACGAAGTTGTATTAATTTGAATTTCTGCCTCCGGCCTAGGCCAGCATTGTCAATTCGAAAATTTGCATAATGTGATGTCGCTGTGATAATTTGCCAAACGGTAATGACGCCTATGCACTCAAACACGCACATATAATACGTTAACAGACAGACAGAGTCTGTATATACGTAAGAGATAAAAGCAATAAAATTAAAAATTGATTATGCATGCATGCCTTGATTCGTTTTAAAGGTCCCTAAGCCTGCCTTGGCGTGTGAGTGATACTTTTTTAGCAAATAGACTGTAAATGAAGTGAAGGCGTAGAGTTAAATGAATTGTTGCTACCACATACAAAGCGATGCTGCCAATACAGGCAGTTATTCTAATGAACGATTGAAGGTAGCAGTATAAATATATATACAAATCTGGTAGATATGTTAATGGATTTAGTAAGCGTGTTATACCCACTAAAGGCATGTCTCTAAGCCAGAGGTTTGCGTTACATTTTGCTGGCGACCACCCTTAATGTAAGGTATGCTTACAACCCACAAATTTTATTCTGATTTGACACTGACATCTCGCATTTTGCCTTACAGTCTTCATTACTGCACATAGTTTTTTTAGAACATGTCAATTATGTAGGTATCCAGCTGTGTGAAGATTAAGCAGATCTCATTCAACTCGTATGAGTTTTGCATATTAAGTACTTTCTAAATCAATTTCATTAAAATTGAATATGTTGCACACTTATACATGTACACACATATACATATATGTACATATGCATTTTTTGCAGATTCTTATTATTTTTTTCGACTTCTTTTCATTCTTTTGCGCTTAAGCCGCGCAGCTGTATGTGAGGGATTATCGTACGTGACCCGCTAAAGTTGCACGCTTTTCAATTTTGTATATATCATTGTCTGCATTTTAATTAATGAATTCTTGTTTGCAAAACATAACACGAGTGGAAGTATTGAAATTTATGCTATGTCACATTGAAAACAACATCTTAGTATAAATTGCAGCTAAATCGTATGAAATTGCTCGATTTTTTTTCGTTTTCTTAAACAGTTTGTATGCTAGCTATATGCTATAGCAGCCCGATCTAAGACATTTTTACGAAGATTGTGATATCGGGTTAGATAATGATATGTGTCCAAATTGCGTGCAAATATCTCGTCAAATAAAAAAGTTTTTCCACAAAAAAAAAAAAACTCGGTTTGAGATGGGCAGTTTGTGTGACAGCTATAGGCTACAGTGCTCCGATCCACGTAGATGATGGCATTGTCTTAGATAATAATGTATGCCAAATTTCGTGCATATATCTCATCAGATAAAAAAACTTTCTATATAAACACTTAATTTCGATTGGTCAGTTTGTATGACAGCTATATGCTATAGTGGTCCGATTACGGCGCTTCCAATAAATGAGCAGCTTCATGAAGAGGAAAAAGTGTATGTAAAATTTCAGTTTGATATCTCAAACACTGTGGGAATACTACGAGTATATATAGACATACAGATTGAGATGGCGAAATCGACATAGATCATCAGGTTCATCATTTATATTTCTACATTTATATTTTATAAGATTTCGAATGTTTTCTTCTCTATGTACAAATTTATTATACCCAGTTATTTGCAAATTTACTCACATTAATTTTGTTAAGAGTCCCATTTGGCAATGCCAACGCCCCGCTTAAGACGTGCTTTCCTCGCCTTATTGTCTCTCGCTTGGCGCTGGATTTCAGCTGCAGCAGAGATCAACAGAATTCTTAGCACGTCTTCGTTGGTTATTCTAATTTCATGACTTAATATACTTGAAGCGCTTTGGCGGTGGGCGAGCCGTAACGAAAGCGGCGAAAACGAAGTTAGATATACACGTATTTCGGCCACTTTATTGTCTACGCGCGCAAGCGAATTCCCAACGCTGATGTACCAGCCAGCAAACTTGTGCCAAATATAATTAGGTTTGCTTTTATACTTAATGTTGAAGAAGAATAGAAAGTGTTTATTTACACAGTGTTCCTTTCTTTTTTTTTTTTACTACATTCCGGCTTCTTTTCAAGTTTGCGCAGGAGTGTGCGGGCACGTTTGTATACCGCTCGAATTCCTCTTGGTACACATTATCATCGCCAGCCTACACTCCTATGCAAAATTCCACAAAGTTTTTCATTTATAGCATATTTCCATACTTTGCGGCGGCAAAAGGGCTTTCGCTAGGCCGTTCAAGCGAGTTCAGTGAAAAGTTGTAAAACAAGCTACAACCACAATCACAACACTACCCTACATGCCATGACATGTCTGTTCTAGAAGAATTTTGACCGACAACTGCTCCATCTTTGTCAATACATTTATATACTTGCATAGGTACTGCAAACGCTCCCACATTCAGTTCATGTTTCAGCGTCCGAACTGCATCATTTGCTACCGTAAACTACAATTTCTTCATCTTCTCCATTTTTTCTTGTCTTTTACGGCTATTATCCTGCATTCTTGCACAAGCATTCCCAAGTTCTTCGCCCTTGTGCACAGCTCTCACCAACCCAACTCAACTCATCATTTCTGTTATTTGTCACGACATGGAATTCCTAATTTTATTACAGCAGCAAACATGGCAAATGGGCCGCTGTGGTGACAAACCAAGCCGTTGAGTCTGTCAACTGGTGCCAGCGTGGCGTACTTATATATCCTCATATCCCCACTTCGGCCACTGAGCGTGTGTAGCAGCACATCCCTCCATCCGTTCATGCAAATTTTATACAAATGCCAAGTGAGAAGCATTTTTATGCGTTTAGTAAATTGAAATGTGAACGACGTGCCAGCACACATACACACACGTTGCTACACATACCTACATTATACCTACATATATACCTGTATATATGTATGTATGCTGGTATGCGTAGCATACTCTTTTCCGCAGCTAGCCTGTCATCATGTTCATGCTTCTAATTTCCTTATCTGCTCATTTCATAGTTGACAAAAGCTTTCGAACAACTGTTGAGTGCTGTCTATTGTTTTTGTAAAGCGATATGTTTGCTTGGTAAGTCTGCCTCAAACCCCAAATTAGCTTTTTCATCCTTTCGCCGTTGTGTGGTGCGTGTGCAAGTTGGTGCAGTCAGTCAAGTTTTTACCTCATTGTCAGTTGTGTTGTCAGTGTCCGGGCTTGATTGTTCGCTATTAGTTTGTGGCGTATGTATGCGTGTGGGTGTTTGTAATTGTCAAGCATTTAATTAATTTTTCGTCACCACACTCATTATCTACCAGCATTTGTACGCATATGCTCTGCGCCAACTTTTCGTTCCATTAGACTATCAAGCCATTTTATATTGCTTCTGATGATTGTGTTGATAAGGCGTTACACTTTCGGAATTGCACATGAAATGTATTTGCTATAGGTGGGTGATGAAAGCGCGTCATACTTCAAAGTTTTTCTTAGTAGTGAAGTATTGTTTTTCTTTTGTAAGTGTCTTGTTCAAAAGTATAATTTCCGTGTCTTGTCTCCTTCGGCAATGAGATGTCTGATTAATAGGCAATATCGATAATTAAAATTTTTTAAAGGCTTTTAAGCAAGCTCAAAGCTCGGCTGTAGAAAAATTTCAAAAATAAAATATATATATATAATATATAGTATATATTGGGTGGTCGAAAAAGTCTTCATATTTCTACTCAAACTTCAACATATTTATGCTAATAAATAAATAAAGAAATATGTACTATTTTGCTCGACCACTGTTTGCCATTTTTCCACTAGAGACATTACTCCATCAGTAAAAGTCGAAATTTCGAAATCTCCAGAACCGAAGCGAGCGAACCATTGTTGTGCTACACGAATTGACACATCATCGTCTCCGTAAACTTCAAAACTTCCATTCGTGGCTTGTGTGGCATTCTTCCCGTTTTTATACAAAAATTTCAAAATATCACAAATTTCTTCATTATTCAGCTGTAACTTTTTTTCAACTTCCCCGAATTTAGCTTTTGGTTAAATGAAGCTTAAAATTTCACCTTTTCAATAAAAATACGAAAATACTTTTTCGACTACCCAATAGATAGTATTTCAAACCTCAGAGTGGTTTATATAAAAATCTGAGCCTTGGCCAAGTCTACCAGGTTGATCATGAAATAAAAAATTTAATTATTATTATTATCGTCCATCACTTTATACTAATCGATATATTTTTTTCTATTTCTTTTCAGGTAAGTTTCATAAACTCTGAAATTTTTGTACCATAGAGTATTGATGTAATGTAACGGTAAGTGCGCTAAATATTCCACTTACCCGAGGACTCTCGGCAATCTTATGTCCACGTAATTACTTTTTATTGCCGGATATAT
Source organism: Bactrocera latifrons (assembly GCF_001853355.1). Taxonomy (NCBI): domain Eukaryota; kingdom Metazoa; phylum Arthropoda; class Insecta; order Diptera; family Tephritidae; genus Bactrocera; species Bactrocera latifrons. The sequence continues at coordinate 226,787 of NW_017536030.1, read as the reverse complement.
TCACTTGCGAATTTCAAAAAAACGATTTTTTTCGGTATTATTTTAATGTAAGGTTTTTCGTATGGAAAAGGTAATGCGTATATACATACATATGTACTTTTTAAGTAAAACGCAAACTGATTTTTTGGGTTTTATATCGACGGTAGTCGCATGTGAATTTCAAAAAATCGATTTTTTCGATTTTTACTTTATATCGAATATAGAGTTCTTATATCTAATATACGGTTTTTATATCAAAAGGACTTTGTTCACCGGGGAATTTCAAAAAATCGATATTTTT
>NW_017536030.1:217568-225910 GCF_001853355.1 Bactrocera latifrons | reverse complement strand
TTATTTGTGAATTTCAAAAAATCGATTTTTTCGGTTTTTATATCGAATGTCTACTGATGAATTTAAAAAAATCGATATTTTCATGAATTTCAAATAATCGATTCTAAGTTTCAAGTGATCGATGTTTTTAGTTTTTACATTAAAAGTGTGTCTTTTTTATATTGAAAATGCTATTACTCACTTGTAAATTAAAAAAATCGATTTTTTCGGTTCTTATATTGAATGTCGGTTTTCATATCGATTCAGTAATGCCCACTGGTGAATTTAAAAAACCGCCTTTTTTGGTTTTTATATTGAATGTGGGCTGCTTTCAGCTTTAGTGAGACAATTTCTCGGAAAAGGCTGGATCATCTTCAAATTTTGGCACAAATATGTTTCACAATAATCTTGGGTTTAAGCCACTCTTCTGTTAAGCAATTTTCGGCAGAAAATACAAATTGTTACTAGTTCTTCAAGCATTTCTGCTTTCATATATTGTAATAATAAAGTTGTTGGTTTTAGGATTTGAAATCTGCCTCGCCTCACCGCCAGACACTTTATTCCGGAGGTTCTCCTGGAGAACCAGCTCAAGGCATTACAAAATTTTCATAGTGAATCACTAATTATTAATTAGTACATGCATTAAATTCTATAAATATACATATTTTTTATAAAATAATACGCATATAAATAAAGTTCGAAAAAAATACGGTTTTTCTGTAATTCCTATTTTAAGTTGATTTCTATATTTTTTCTGCTTCTTCAAGGGTTTGGGTTCTACTTAAGTGAATAAATGAGCTGAAACGGTCTTCGATTTATTTTTAAACATTGTATACTCTATATATCCCGAGCTAAAACTTGTGGTTTTGTGACTGTTACATATGGTGATGGTGATTTTCCATTTTTCAACTTTATTTTGAAAGATTTTTCTAAAGAAAATCATAATCATAGTCTTTGCAACCAAAATGCATTTTTGTTTCATTTCTCACCAAATATAAGTATTTACTGTTTTATAATTTATCGTGAATTCATTTTGAGTGCTTTATGCATTATGTTGTTATTCTGACGAATCCAATTATGATAAAACTTTTTGTTTGCGTTTTACATACATACATACAGGCTAGCATACATATGTTATTTTTAATTGAATATGTTTTTGCTCACTCATATGACGATAAAGGGCACAACTTGAATTGTAACATTTCCGCTGTGGCACTGATTGTGGCCGGCATTTCAGAGGCGAGCAAAAAAAAAAAACCAACAAAACAGAAAAACATGAAAGAGTACATACATAACTGCGCATTGTAGATAACTGAAAAAATTATTGCGTAAATAAGTCGTGAACAAGTGGCAATTTCCATTTTGCTGATAAAACCATTCAATATGTACAGAAACATGTTCGTAACCCATAGTCATCACACAGTAAGTGGTAGTAATACTCATACATACATATATATATATAGATATATATGTACATATATGTATAAGTGTGAATAGTTTATAAGGTGCTCAAGCTCATGGGCTATTAATTGAACGAAATCATCATATGGCAGCAAATTTCCATTTTGTATTTTTGGATAGCCATCACCCTTTAACGGGTTTTGATTGTTCGATATATGTATGTGTTGTATATGAGTTTTCAGTTTTCCGAAATTATTTTTATAGCAATGTGTGCTCATTGAAAATGTTTACTAAAATTAAATATATTGGGTAGCTAGTAACACCCTGACCTTATAAAATATTGTTATAAATAATCAGCGTGATGAACAGACTTGACTTCATCATGACATTCTAATTGTCTGTATATACGCACTGAAGGACTAGCACTTGCTGAGATATCGACCTGAACTTGCGCACACGTACTTTTCTGCTCAGGAAGCTGCTCCGATGTCGGAACCAGCGATAGTGGACCATTATAGCACATAGCTGCCATACAAACTGAACGATCAAAATCCAGTCCTTGTATAGAAAACTTTCTTCTTTGACGAGATATCTTCACGAAATTTGGTATGCATTATTTTCCAAGGCAAAGGTAAAATCTTCGAAAAAAATTTTCAGATCGGTTCATTATAGCACATAGCTGCCATACAAACTAAGCGACCAAATTCAAATGCTTGTATGGCAAATCCTTTTATTTGTCGAGATATCTTCACGAAATTTGGCACGTATTAATGTTCAAAACAATGCTAGTAGCTGCAAAGAAATTGTTTGGATTGAACCACTATAGCATATAGCTGCCATACAAACTGGGCGTGCAAAAGCAACCACTTTTCTAGAAACATTTTTTAATTGGGAAGCATGTCTAGCTGAAGTTCAACGTCTTTATCTTTTATTTGCGTATAAATAAAATAATTTAATTTTTTTAATTGTTAATTCTATATTGCATATAAAGAAATATACTTTTTTTATTGCTTATTCTGTACAACTCTGCTAACTTTCCTGCTGTTAAAGCTCTTACAATACTTCCACAAGCCACGCGATTTCTTTTACGAGTATAGTCTTGTGTGCGTGTAGTGTAAGGTACGAGTAGAAGTAGGCGTGTTCATTACATATTCTGCAGTCAGTCAGGCGTAATTTTAGATTGTTCCAAAAGTTTTGCTTTTCTCTTGTACAAATTCAATTTTATGTCCACCGGAAACTTTGCTGACTGCATTTCTCCGACACTTTGGGCACATTATTTGTGCAACATCATTTGTAGATATACATACATACGTACATGTACCGTGTTATATACGTGTATACTTAAAAGTTGGTATTTGTATAATCATGTGTGTCACACATCAAACTGTTTTCAACCCAACAAGTTTCGAGGAAAACCCAAAATTAGTAAACTTTTTTTTTTTAAGTTATTTGCCCTGAGCTGGAGTTGTGGTACAAAGGCAATAGGGTAGAATGACTTTTCGGAAGCTGAAATTTTCTCAGGATATTAAAAATTTACTTAAAAACATGCATATTTTCTTAAATATTTTTATTTGCCCTTTACCATTGCTCACGGGGTTATTTAAGTCAACTGATATGGTATTCAACCGGATGTGCGGCACTCTAGTCCATGTGTGTTTTAACTCTGCTCAATGTATTGGCTTTGCTTTGGGCGACGACATTTGCTTTGTTTTATTAAAGAAGTAGCGTGGAACAAAAGAAAAACGGGGAATATAAAAAGGAAAATTGAATTTCCTGTTATTATTGAATTTCCTATGGCAGTCATTTAAAGAAACTATAACTATAAACAACAACAACTAAAAATGAAATTCGGAGACAAAAATTTTGAAACTTTAAATTTCGCAAATTAAATTTGCCAATGAAGTGCCGAAAAAATACGAAATGCGACATTTCGGTCAACACATGTCTAACAAAGCAAACGCATACATACACAGAGATACACAGACACACATATATATATGCATGTACATATTAGGCGCGTGCTGGAATAAATTTTGTGAAAATTTCTGCTCAGGCGTGAGTTGAATTTGCCGTTTTGTTGTATGCGAAAAATGTCAAAATGTGTCGTTTTTTCAAAGAAGCGTAAAATGCCTGCGTTTTTGCGGGCTTGTGCTGGCAAAAGAATTAGGGTTGGCAAAAAAAGATAACAACTCCCTATGGAAACCCATGTCAACGAAATTGTGATGAATTAACATTTGCTATGATATCTGCTCTCTGGCTCGAAAACAGCGAGGCGGTGCAAAAGAGTGGCAGTTAACTCACTCACATGACACGTTGACGGACGAACTGCACACTTATGCATATATACATATATGCAAGTTAAACATAAATACATGCAAGTGAAAGATACATATATACATTCATACAACTAAAACAGAAGTGTGTGTGTGTGTGCGTATGTGTGTCTGCTTGTCTTGAATTGATTGCTACAGGCCAGGCAGCGTAATCCATCAAAAATCGTGAATAACCAATACTGTGTACTGTGTACGAGTATTCGCCTTTTTGTGTGTAGTTTGCTCATGGTAGTGACAGACGGCATTGCTGCTATACGGAAATTAAAAACAAATTTCTTCCAGAGTGACATAGGAAAAAGTGCGGCACGTTTCTTACGCTCTAACTGTCGAAAAAATGGCATTTTGCAAAAATAAAATTCAAATATTTGAAAAGTGTGCGTCTTCGGTGACGGAGATGCGTTCGTTGCGTTTGTAGTGCAGGCAGTTTGTGCACTTGCACCATTGTTGTCGTACCTCCATAGGCAAAAATTCGCTTTGACAAAAGCAAATCTGTCGTTTAGATTCTACACAGCGTTTGTGTTGTTTTGATTTTTCCATAGACGCTGGCAAAAAATAGTAGAAAAATATGCTTCAGCACTTCACCACACTTTTGCCGCTGTAGTGCGCTTTCACTAACCGTTATTGTGCTGTGCGTCGTGGAAAAAATGTTCATGTTTTGCACGGCACATCGCCGCGTGATATCAAATCAAAACGCTTGCACCTTTCATGCGACGTTGCTGGGACAACGCCGCCCCCTCGCACACCCAACAATTGGTGGAAAACTGTCAACGCCGCTACCAATGTCGCGTCCATGTGCTGCTAAGCTAACAGCTTTAGCTAGTTTTAGGCATGGCCACGGGTGGGCGGTAAGCGTACAGGCAGGCTTGCCGTGCGGCATTTGTACGCTTCGTCGGTTGCCCTGACGAATCGTTTTTCAATCGATGCGCAATGTAAATACAATTGATTTCGCATTTGATTTGATTTTTATTATTGCAGCGATTTCTTCCACCTCTCGCCACTCCCGGCTGTTGGGTAACGTTTTTGTGTGCTCGCTTATTTGAGTGACATCAAATTGAAAATAGTTGTGTGTGTGTGTGTGTGTGCTTGGCGGAAATTGCGCGTTTTAAAATTTCAGCACAATATGACGAAAGAAATATGCATGTATGAGGCGCTTTTTATTTCAATATTTCATAGATTAATATTGATACAAAAAACAATTTTTTGTTTCACTTTTTTTTGTCAACTTCATTTGCTATGAATGCGAAATAAATGCATTTTTTGGATACACAATTCCCTGTGCTTGTATTTATTATTTCTGAGGTTATGTTTTTATGCAATCGGAATGACATTAGGTTATTGAAATGAAATGTATAAATATGCAAAAAAATATATTACATATTGTACAATTTGTTCTGTACATGATATTATACAAAACAATATTGTTCTTGATTTTGGTGAGTCAATTTGTATGACAGCTATATGCTGTAGTCGTCCGATCTGAACAATTTCTTTGTGGATTGTAGCATTATCTTTGATAATAATGTATGCCAAATTGTATGAATATACTTAAACAAATAAAAGAGTTTTCCATACAAGGACTAGAGTTTGATTGCTCAGTTTGTATGGCAGCTATATGCTATAGTTGGCCGATCTGAACTATTTCTCTGGGGATTATAGTGTTGCCTTGGATAATAGTATATGTAAAATTTTATGACGATACCTTGACAAATGAAAGAGTTTTCCATACAAGGACTCGAGTTTGAYYGYTCAGTTTGTATGGCAGCTATATGCTATAGTTGGCCGATCTGAACAATTTCTTCAGGGTTCACACTATTTGCGTAAACAAGAATTCTCATCAAATTTCGTGACGATACATTGCCGGGCAAACACGTTTTCCTTACAAGAATATGGATTTTATCGTCAGTTTGTATGGCAGCTATATGCTATAGTTGGCCGATCTGAACAATTTCTCTGGGGATTATAGTGTTGCCTTGGATAATAGTATATGTAAAATTTTATGACGATACCTTGACAAATGAAAGAGTTTTCCATACAAGGACTCGAGTTTGATTGCTCAGTTTGTATGGCAGCTATATGCTATAGTTGGCCGATCTGAACAATTTCTTCAGGGTTCACACTATTTGCGTAAACAAGAATTCTCATCAAATTTCGTGACGATACATTGCCGGGCAAACACGTTTTCCTTACAAGAATATGGATTTTATCGTCAGTTTGTATGGCAGCTATATGCTATAGTGATCCGATATTGGCCGTTCTAAGAAGTGAGCAGTTTCCTTAGGAAATAAAGATGTGTGCAAAGCTTCCGGTCGATATCTCGAAAACTGAGGGACTTTGTTAGTGTGGTTATGGAAACAGTTGGACATTGCCAAATTGAGCATTACAAACATTGTGATCGGTATTCTTAAAAGCTCATGGGTTGACAACAAACTTATTCAAAATTCTACTAACTGAAAAATAAACTCTCGGAATGCAATCCTCTTTATAAAGGATTTCCATTGCTCGTGTAGTAGAACAATCACTGGCACAATCATATAAGTCATTAACACGAAGCCACTCCGCCGACCGCCAGTTCGCTGAAAAACCGCAAATGCTTGTCGAGCAAGCGAAACCACAATAGAGCTGAGCTAAGCTATGCACACAAACGTTATACCTACACATGTAGGTAAATGCTTTTAAGCTCCCATCAAGGTCTCCTTTTAGCTAGTGGTCAGTTTTACACACATCTTTGCATTTCGTGTGTTGTATGCACGGAATCACAGCAAAATGTCTACTTATGTCGGCACATATGTATGTATGTATATGCTGTGTAAAAATAGCCTTTTTTCTTCCCTTCTATCATTCTACTTCCTTCCATTGCATCGTTTATCCTGTCTTGCTGTTACATTTTTTATGAGTTTTGTGCTTGGATATACTATTCTTGGCGTTTCCTAATGCTTCACTGCGCGTCCCTAGCGTGAAGTTTCCACCTTCCGCTACACCCTTTGCTTCAGTTTTTATTGTTACTATACTTTATACGCGCTACATTTGCACCCCTATGTGGCAATACTTTATTCCCCTGTAGCGTTACAGCGCTGGAGATTCACTAAAATCTGCCACTAGTGTGTACGTACATTGGCCGATGACTGAACCCAACTCAAGTACCAGCATGCAATTGAACAATTTTTTTTTTCATCATTGTTGTATTTTATGTTTGTTGCTGTGTTAGTGCGTATGCGCTGTGATTTCTCGGATAGTCAGTTGCAAAGATTTCTGGTTGTAGACCTCTTTCGCATGCCAGCAGTTTTGTTATTGCTGCACTGTTAAGTATCCTAACTTGTTCCGTAAAACTAGTTATCACGAAATACAAGCCCATTTCTAACCGGACAGTCCGTTGATTTGGTCTGCATAGCTAATTATTTGCCATCTTTATTATTTATCGATGAAGCTAAGATTTAGTCTGAACACTTCTATAATCAAAGCTTCCTTACACAATTATCGCTCAATGCGCATACCAGTATTTCAGTGCGAATTAATGCACTTTTCCATAAACTCTTTTAAGTCGTGTTGTTTGAAATACGTTCTTCCACACTTCTGCTTTGCCACATTAATTTCAATTACGCGTGCTAGCGGTTTTCGGCGATTTTTCTAACTTTCTTTTTTGTTTTCATGCATAGCTAACGCTTTCCACTAATGTAGTGCAATGCTTAGTTCAATGCTTATTTCTGTAGAAGTTTATTGCATTTCTTTTTCTTTGCCATATTTATTTCCATTCTTTCGTTTTGTTGCTCTTTTGCTGACTTCATTATTTATTTAGTGCACTTTCGCCAACAATAATAGCAAATTTTAATTGAATTAAGCTTCGAGTCAATTTACCATGACTTTGGCACGCCGTAAGTGGTCCGAGTGAGTAATATGATGTAGTATGGTAGTCGACCTGCTGTTCTGACGCAGTCTATATACATATATGTAGGTATATAAAGCTTCGTGGTAGTAGAGAGTGTTTTTTTTTTTTAATTTATTTGTAAGTAAATATATAAAAATGTTCTTGTTGGAAATCAGCGGCGTATGCTGAAAACAATTTTGAAGGGGGATTTCTGTTTACATTTTGCTTCATGCTAAGAACAGTATAAAAAAGATAAATATAGTTAGTGTATTCGGGAGGGCTTGAAAACCTAATACCCCCCTTTGCGTACACCACTGTTGGAAGTTGAACTTTTCGAAGTTAGTTGTTAACGAACTGCATGTTAAGTAAGTTTCTTGTCTTTTATAGTAAAATCAGTCTTTTTAATTCCTAAATTTGAGGGGTTTTATAGAAAAGCAGTTTCTGTAATCTTAAAATTTGAGGTTAGAATTTCAAATAAATTTGGCTTTAAATTTGCTTAGCTAACATAGAGCCGGTTTATAAATCTATTTGTTAGCATGGCAGCTTATGCTGAGAGACTGAAGCAAATATTGCAGCAGATTAAAGACCGTTTTCTTAATATTTTCTGCCAATTGTTAGTTAAATACTGTTAAAAAAGGGTTCTTTAGCGAAATAAGGAGTTACCTAGGACTTAACTGACAGTCGGCTGCTAACGCTTTAGTTGACGGCCCTTATGTAGTTAAGCAAGACATTTCTGTCGAGTTTCCAATTTTTTTTTATATATTTTT
>NW_017536030.1:213697-217281 GCF_001853355.1 Bactrocera latifrons | reverse complement strand
CAATTTTTTATTTTCCTTAAATTATTTTTTTTAATTTTTTTTTTTGTTTTTTGTAAAACTCAGTTTCATTTGAATTCTAAAAAAATTAAGCGAGTTTCAAAACTTGTTCAAATAAACTAAACTGCCTGTTTCTGTCTGGATCCCTTCGTCGTTGTTCTTACTTCGTTTCAGTTTCCACTTTCGCTCTTGCTTGCCATTACTTTATGGCTACGGACTCTGCTATTTAATATTCTTGTAAACTTTTTTTTTTTTTTTGTCCCGCAATTTACGATTTTCCTTTCAATATTAATTAAGTAATGGGACAAATTTAATTGCTAACTTACAGCAGCAAACTCTTTTTATACTCTCGCAACAAAGTTGCTAAAGACAGTATTATAGCTTTGTTCACATAATGGTTGTTTGCAAGTCCTAAAACTAACAGAATCAGATATAGGGTTATATATACCAAAGTGACAAGGTCGTGAGGAGTAGAGTTGAAATCCGGATGTCTGTCTGTCCGTCCGTCCGTGAAAGCTGTAACTTGAGTAAAAATTGAGATATCATGATGAAATTTGGTACACAAGTTCGAACATGGACAAAATTGGCCCACTGCCACGCCCACAAAATAGTGGAAACCGAAAACGTATAAAGTGTCATAACTAAGTCATAAATAAAGATATTAAAATGAAATTTGGCACAAAGGATCGCATTAGGGAGGGGCATATTTCGAAGTAATTTTTTTGGAAAAGTGGGCGTGGCCCCGCCCCCTAATAACTTTTTTGTACATATCTCGAAAACTACTACAGCTTTGTCAACCAAACTGTACAGAGTCGTTTCCTTTAGGCATTTCCATATACCTGTCTCTTATACACATCTAGATGTGTATAAGAGACAGCTACTACAGCTTTGTCAACCAAACTGTATAAGTCGTTTTTTTAGGCATTTCCATATGCAGTTCAAAAATGGAAGAAATCGGATAATAAYCACGCCCACCTCCCATACAAAGGTTATGTTGAAAATCACTAAAAGTGCGTTAACCGACTAACAAAAAACGTCAGAAACACTAAATTTTACAGAAGAAATGTCAGAAGGAAGCTGCACCCAGGCTTTGAAAAAAAAAATTGAAAATGGGCGTGGCGTCGCCCACTTATGGACCAAAAACCATATCTCAGGAACTACTCGACCGATTTCAATGAAATTCGGTATATAATATTTTTTTAACACGCTGGTGACATGTACCAAATATGGGTGAAATCGGTTCACAACCACGCCTGAAATCTCGATTATCACTTTATCATGTGAGAGTATAAAATGTTCGGTGACACCCGAACTGAGCTCTTCCTTACTTGTTTTATTTTGTTTTGTATTTTATTGGTGAAGTATATTAAAACTAGGACTGTGTTGCAACTGTCGTGGCAAACCTAATAATGTACCTTGTTCAGGATATAAAAAATCTAAAAGATTGGCATTCCAATTGTTGCTACGCGTAGAAGTTTAGCGCAGTTCAAAGCTTACTTTCAGTTATTTAAAGGGTTAGCATCCTTAATTTGTGCAAAGTTTTTCTTAAGGTAAGAGAATCTAAAATATTGCCAAGTTTTTACATAACACGCTTGTTTTTGGTTTTTATTTTTATTTTATTTTTATTTTTAATTTAAAATTTTTTCGTTTAATTTTTGTAATTATTTTTTATTTTTTTGTAGTGTTTTTTCTTTACCTTTTATACCTTTTTTCCATTTACTCTTTATACTCGTAAAATGTTTGGAGAAATTTTCCTCACCACCTTTTTTCGTTTCTCTACATCTTTTATCATTTTTTGTTTATCGTTTTTGGCTCTTGCAATATTCTTTCTCATATTTCAGGTGCTGAGTTTGTTTCAAAGTCGCCTTCTGGTAAAGCTATGCGACTTTTGTTTGAGCATCCTTTGCGCTATCGGTTTTTTGTGTGCTTTTCGACTGTTTGTTCCACGGCTTGTTTATTTTCCGGACGTGTGTTATCATTTGCTTGTGAAAACAGCGTTCGCAAATACCATTAGCATTTTGCGATTGTGTAGTGTTGATAGAAAAATTTTTGCGTCTGTATTTTCGAGTGCTTTGTTTTTTGCAGTTTAGATTTGCGTTGAATTACGCTCAACCAAAAAACTTAAAACAAAAAAAAAAAAAATTTTAAAATAATAAAAACTTCGAAAATTTAGGAAATTTAAAGTACAGTGCCGTACCGTAAATAAAAAAACTAATTTAATGGTGTTTAAAATTCGAAGCTGGTTGTCGCCTGAAATTTTCAGAGTTGGCTCAGTGAGTGAGTGCCAATATCGTGAGTGGATTTCAGTCTTGGTGGCATCACAATGCTCGTTTCAGATTCACAATGTGCCTACTAAAAGCCTAGTTGCTTTGTTAGATAGCCTACCCACCGATCAAGCGCCTAAAACTAGGCAAACTAGACATATATTTTTCTTTAACTCATAACTATTTTTTAAATATAGTTATTAGTATGAAACATTATAATAATTGTATGTCATAACGGAATGGCTAGTAATTGCCGCCATATTTCAATTCTCGCACTTTACTTTCGCAGCGCATAAAATTATGCAGTTGCAATTTAATGCATGCACCTAAAATTGCGCTAAACTTTTCGCGTTCACACCAATTAGTGTGTAATAAAAGACGACGACAGCGGGGCGGTGCCGAAAGGCGCGAGACCCAACTTTTCTGCGCTGAATAAAAGTGAATTAAGAAATTTGTACGGGAAAGTTGACCCAGCTTTAACATGACGATAATGACAAATCTTGCGTGCTTTGTTGGCCACGCCTCATGCTCCAAAGCTATTTAACTTTTTTTTACAACTATTTTTTAATTTTTTTCATTTTTGTTATTATTGTTTTCAAGGCTTGCGCTACACAAAAGGCAACTGTCGACGGCGACAAACTGAAAGCAAGAAATTTCGTAAAATATTATAATTTCCTGCAACACAAAATTGTAGAAATAAAGTGCAGGCAGCGTGAAGCAACAACCAAAAAAAGGCGTTGCAATTTCTTTGAGAGTGTTCATGAACATTTACTAGCATATAATTAACCTTTTTGTTGGCCCGCCTGGAAAGGCAGCGGCGTTGCCTTGGCTGGCGAATTATGGTATGCGGCATTTATAGCAAGAAATTGCAGCGCACACTAGCACAATGGCGGCACTTTTGCGCCAGCATGAGGTGCGAATTGTCGCATAGCATGTTGTGGCATGCGATATGTTGTTGTTGCATAGTCCTCGTTTGTACAACGGCTAGTTATGGCGGCAATGCATTCTGCTTGCAATATCGCCTCACTTTTTTTTGTTCTCTTTTGTAACGCTGTGTAAATGTAAAAATTTAATAAAAGTATGTTGCAAGTGGAAATTTTATTTGCTAATTTTCGTGTGACAATTCGTTTCAGTGTGAATATGTATATTTCTGCGTGCTAGTTGTTATTTTAGGGCCGTTATATATCCATTTTTTCCAAAAACTGATTTTTTTTTGTATATACAATATTTATAGAAAAAAAACAGTTTTCAGTCAGCATTTATATGAAAATATTCACAAAACATTTAAAAATTAGCTGGTAAATAATTTGTTCACAAAATTAT
>NW_017536030.1:211558-212706 GCF_001853355.1 Bactrocera latifrons | reverse complement strand
AAAATAAATTAAAAAAAAAATCACAAAAAAAATTTAATATAGTTTAAACATTTCTGCAAACATTTTCTAACATTTCCAATTGAAAAAACAATTATATTTTTATTTCAGCACTTCTGATTAAATTAAATAAAAAATTGTTAAGAAATACATCACGCAAACCGAAAATCGTTAAAACTTCCATAACTTGCTCAAATCTGGTAAACGTTTGCCAAATAACCATAACACCGATAATTATATTATATACACCTTAAACACTCCAAATAATTAAGACCAAAAGAATGTCCCTTAATTAATTACAAACAATGCAATTTTACGAAAATAACATTTCATACAAGAATGCAATTCATTGCTGCCATTAATAATGGGTCACTTTAAATGCAAAAGTAACATGCTACATTACATTGCATTGTACATACTTACAAGTATTTTTGCGCTAGCTCCGGTCTCTACTGACGCTTAAATAACATGCAAAAACAAATGTACTATGCACATCGGCCAATTAATTATCACATAGTCAATACAATGCGAGCGACGACAGGCAGTCATGCCAGCCGATCAACAGCCGAGTCCCGGCCAATGTTTTGGCATGGCTTCGGCAGGCACAGAATTCTGATAAATCCAAACAATTACAAATTTATTGACAACATATAAATAACAAATTGCCGCCTATCAGTTTGCGTTGATGAATAGCGGAATTGTTGCTTATAAATTTTGCCTTGGACAAACGCTGAATTTTTCATATTTCCTGTAAATATTATAACCAATTAATAATCCAAAAAATTTACAGCTTTTTAAAACGTAAGAAAGAATTCGGATTCGATGTTGCTAATGACAATCATCACAGAATTAATTGCGGTGGTGCGCTGAGAATTTTTTTTTTTTTTTTTTTTTTTTTTTTTTTTTTTTTTTTTTTTTTTTTTTTTTTTTTTTGTAGTGGAAATGATGGTAATGAGGAACTAATCGAGTGCAGCAAATAACTGAAATTATGAGTCTGTGTTAGTTATTATATATGTACATATATATATTTTTTTTTATTGACTAACTGCTCTTGAAGCAGTAGCAGCATGTTTAATGTAAACATTCAAAGCAATACAAATTTTTAATTACAATCAAAATTAATATTTAAGTATATATTTTTTTTTTACTTT
>NW_017536030.1:208465-210608 GCF_001853355.1 Bactrocera latifrons | reverse complement strand
TTTAACATTTATTTTTTTTCTTTTCCTTTAATTTTTTGTTTTACTTAATTTTCAATTTTCCCCCGAAAAAGCTGCGCCGTTTAATACCAGCATATATTTGGAAACTAAATGTAAAATACATAAAAACATAAAGCGCTCATAGTACACAAACGTGTTCATTTTCTTTATCAAATCCAACCGCCATCATCGTAGCAACAAATTTGTGGTTTATCGAAAAACTATTGAATTTTTTTTTTAAATTTTTTCCTTGTGTAAATACCGCAGAAATTTGCAGACAAAAGCTCATAAATTCAAAACAATACACACACTTAGACACTCGTCAGCCAATAAAAAACCGCCACACATTCATTTTTATTAACTAAACATTTTTAAAATAGCGCGCTTTTAGGCGCGTCTGCCTGTCTACATGTTTAAAAAGGCTTATCGCTGGAGTTCGTGAAATTTATTTGATTGCAATTGTTTATTTCTGTTATTAATTTTATTAGTTTATGCACCGGCAAATGCACCAGTTCAGGGCATTGTAATGGAAAACCCGTTATATACATACATAAAAGCAAACATATATACAATGGCTGTGTGGCATTGTGTTAGACACTAGCGAAATATCCTCGCTACTGTTCTAACTAGTTTGAAGGGGCGGCTGGCGTTTGTTTATATTAATATGTGAGTATTTATTTTACCGATTTCCGCATTTATTTACCGACTGAGTTTGCGGGAAAGCGTTTGTGGGCGAGAAATTGCATTGGCGCATATTGGTTTGATTGGCTGATTGCTGTGTTAAGTTGTTGGTTTCCTGTTTTACATGCTAAAATATTTATGTTTTTGTGTCTGCTTGTTTACTATTGATATTTCAAAAGGGATTATAATATTAATTTGTGCTATTTGTTAGTCTTTGCCAATAACTATAAGAACAAATATTTCCATTTATTTCCATCAAAATGTTATAAAATCGTACATTAATATTTAACATATGTGCTGAGTTGAAAATACTGGTGCATGCCAGAGAGAATTGACACGAAAATAAGTTAGAGATGACCCTTTAGTATAACAAATGCTTGAATTTTCAATATCAATGCAAATAATTTATAGGTGGAGGCAGACATTTAAATAAATAAAATACAAAAACATTTCTGTGGCTAACTAACTTTTAACAAACATTGCTTTAACTAGTGCTCACCTGTATATCTAGACAAAATCAAGCACATAACTTGATTGAAGTATGAATGTATGTGCATTGGTTTATTTACATAAATACTAGTTATAAGCGGCTTATTAGGAAGAACTGCAAGTCTTTAAATATCTTTAGGTGTTTTTGTTCAAAAATTGTTTCATGTGAAAACTGCAGATGTATTATTTTTAAGCTCAAAGTCAGTTGATTTTAGTTTGTGGTCATGATATTCAATGCAGCAAAACGATGATCCTCATATCACTTGCAGTTAAGAAATAATCCATTTAAAAAGAAAGCATTTATAATTAACAGAAAATAAACATTTAGAGAATTTGATGCAATTTGATAAGCGGCCATTCAAAATATACATTATTTTTGAAAATTTTTAGTTTCTCTTGCTTCCGCAGTCCATCTTCAGCAGAAACTTCGATAAATGGTGTCTGGCGTTGAGCGGTATTTTTCTACATAAAATCACTACAAATCCATAAAATAAACCAATTTGTTGTTAATAAAATACATAAATAAATTTAATGTTCGAAGAAGGACTGGCCAAAATTTATATATTTGACAACAAGCGGCATCTCACTGACAAAAAAGTCGTTTTTTGTGAAAAAGAATTTTCACCACCGATTGGCTTATACAGTAAAATGTTGTAAAAGTCGTATTTCTTCGGTCATTGCCTGACAAATTTTTCCTAGAAAGTAGCAAAGTACAAGTCAGTCGGTATAGCCGTTTCGATGAAATTTTCGTTACCGACTTTGAAAAGAGCGTTTCGTGACAAACGCTTTTAAAGTTTTGGAGCCGCTTAAAGTAAAGTCGAAAATTGTTTCGGTATAACATTTTTTCAAAATTGCTTTAGAACTAAATATATCAGCAGCTGATGCAAAAAAAAAAAATTTGCAAGACACCAGTACTCACGCTTATAATGTAATTTTTTTTCAAATTTTATTTTGTTATTTAATTTGTTTTCTATAT
>NW_017536030.1:198516-208193 GCF_001853355.1 Bactrocera latifrons | reverse complement strand
TTAATTTTTTTAAATTCTTTTTTTAAATTTTTTTTTATTTTACAATTTTTTTTTTATTTTTTGTGTGGTACTTGTTGAAATTTAATGCTTTCACCTAAATCCGCTTGTACTACCGTTGCTATTTTAACGCACATTACTGTACGAGTTGGACTAGAAAAATGACATTCCTTGCTGTGACAGCGCAGAACAACCGAGTTGGGAGTTGTAAGTGTAATCTGCTGCAAATACGTGTGTTTATAAGTATATGTGAGTGTGTGTGTGTATTTCATTTCGGCAAAAGTTTTCGGTATAATGGGTTAGCGTTGAGAAAATAAGAAAAATGATTTGCTGTTAAACGGAAATTGCGATTTTATGAAAAGGAAATGAAGAGCAAGATATACAAACGTCAAATGGAGAATGGAAAATGTCATTTATAAAATAAAGTTCACTTTATTGCACTTTATTTATTTTTCAGCTACAAAGCACTCAGCTTTTAATATTAATTTTTTTTATTCATTTCTTCATTTTTCTATAGAATTATTTATTATATGTAAAATATACATTAAAATTGCACGCAATTGCATAATTTGCGGAAATGCATATAGTTGTTGTTAATAAAATTTAACATTTTCATACGAAACTTGCAACATTTTCAGCTCATTTGCGCGCAATTAAGGTGAACAAGTTCAATTGACAAATTAGTCACATGAAACCATCAATGAGTGCAGCAGCCAAGGCTTCACGCGACTTCCGTTCGAAATTGAATTTTAATTAAATGCAACATTAAGCATCTGTTGCAATTATCTACCTTGTACATACATATATGTATATACTATATGTACATCTGTGCAATACAAATAACTCACAAACACATTGCTATGTGCTGGGCAAATAGAAATGCGTCTATATTTAATACAGCATGTGGCAGCGTCGCGTTAATTGGAAAACTGTCAAATGATCAGTCGACAAAATTAAAGCAAAATACCACAAAATACAAACAGCCAAAATTAGATATTTACAAGACATTCGAAAATTCAAAATACAAAAACAAAAACGCACTTCTGTGCGCCAAGCGTTGTTGACCAGCGACCAGCAGGTGCGGCTGACCGGCTGCCTTGTCTGTTGCTGGCGTATTTGTGTCCCTATTAATTTGAATTTTTGTCGCCGCTACTCAAAAGTTGTCTTGCCAATATCACATTATCTACCACATTTGTGCTTTTTGCACCATCTTTATTCAATATTTTATATTAAACGGCGTAAATAATATTTTGTGTGGTTTCATGCGCGCATCAATTTCACTCGAATTGTGTTCTATAGCCTGACCCAGTTGAAGGAACATGTAAATTCTCGCGTTGCTTTCATAATGACTTGCGCTGTTTCTTACGTGGTGCATGTGATTCTTTCGTATTATTATCTGATTTTTGCGTTTGATATTAAAAATTGTCCAATTAAAATATAACAAACATAATTTTGACATTTAAAGCTCACATATTTCGCTAATATTTATTGAAGGGCACTTGCACTGCAAGCATTTACCAGCTTATTGCTAATTGGCTAGCGCAAATTATGGCATTCGAGATGCCGAGAAAATGTATATATTTATATATGTTGAGCGTGCATATTGCTTCGACACAACGAGGACGAAATATTGCCAGAAATGCGAGGCAAACTTTGCTAAGCATGAATGTTGGTTATCATACTTAATATATAGAAAAATATTAAAATTGTTAGTAGCACTACTCTCATGCATTGTCTATACGATGATCTTGACTTGCATGGTGAAGGAAATCATGTGCAAAACGGTAGTACAGAAGTATGTAAAATTCTTATTGGCAGTCGAGAGAAGAGACCGTAGGGGCATAATGGGAATACTAACTGGTCACTGTCTGGTGGCGACACACGTTCGCAGTGAGGAGGCTGACCGATCGAGAAGACTGTAGGAAATGTCTAGAGCAGGGCATTAGGGAAACAATGGACTACGGTATAAACATCTGGGCTCTCCACGGCATGATACACTGGAGCTGTCTGTTAAAATATGCGGGTAACTTCGAAAATATTCACCGTAATGATATGAAATTTTCTGTGTGTATTTTTAAATATATGTACATTAAGAAAAAACCACTCAAAGAATAAAAAAAGTTTTTTACGAACAAACAAATTTTTTTTAATAAAATTTTTGGTTGGCATGACCATTTTTCATATTTTAGAAATACACGGAAAAATCGAAGCAAAACATAAAATATATTAAACGCGAGCTCTGGCGCTAACAAAATTAAAAATTAAAAAAACAAACTGGTCTTGGAAGTATTGTGAGCACAAGGATCTTATTTTTTGGAAGGCTTGAGCTCAAAAGCTCCTTGCAATATTTATTTCCAATTTTAGTATGCTATTTTTAAAGTTATAACCTATCCAACATAAATTGATTTTTTTTTATTTTTGAATTATTATTTTTAATTTTTTTTATATTTTTGTTTTATATTTTTTTTATATATTATTTATATTTTATTTATTTTTATTTTATTTTTTATTTTAATTTTTTTTTATTTTTAATTTACAATTTTTTTTATTTTTTTATTTTATTTTTTTCTAAATAAGGACGATGTGCTCAAAAAATATACTAACTATGGTATTTGAAAGAACCAAATATGTATTGAAATAAAATTTCTCACTAAAAATCATAAAAGCATTCTTCATTCTAGCTGTGCTGCGCTGGCGTTGTTGATGCAACAACTAGCGAATAGCAAAATAGACTATGGCAGAAATAAAGCTTGTGCCAACAATTCGCTATAATCGAAAAGAAGTGCAAGAAAATTGAAAACAAAGTTTTTAGAACACAAAATAGCAGCAGCAACAACAACAAGCGCATTGATTTTTATTGCACAAGAACGGGTAGTGCACAAAAGGTGGCATACACATAAAACTCAACACCTGCAATGTTAACTGAATTTACCGGTGTATTTAACGGTGCGCAAAACGAGTGCGCGACAAATACGGGCGGACAGGCGATAAAAAATGGGGGAGCAAAACACTCGGCGCGCAATAGAGCCGGCACCAATCCTTGGCTTATGCCGCTGCCAAGACAGCGGGGCGTATGAGTTATTAGAATGATTTCTTGCCACACACACACACACACACACATACATGCATGCATGCAACGCGGCAATATGAGCAAATAGAAAAATAACTAGTGAGGCAAACAAACAAATTGTCCAAAAGTGGAAAACAGTGTATGTGTATGTGTATGGGTTGGTTGTGTATGTAAAAAAGGACAGGTGAACAAAGGTGAAATAGGAAAATAGACATTCGTTCATTTAAGATTTGTAGTCAACGCGCGCTTGCCAAATGGCTGGACTAAAATAGGTGTGGCTGTGTTGGTGTTGTGTTTTCCGAAAAAGGATTGAGTTCCTCTCATACAAGCGTAATAACAAAGCACCACATACTGTGCATCAACAAACGTGCACAGTTACACGAATCCAAGCACAAAGTAAGTATGGCAATCATAGTTCCAACACAGCCGTCGTCCGTGTGGCATGTCGTACATAACCTCGACTCCAGCGTTGTGTGTCATATTTCGTAATGGCCATGTTGTCAGCCAACTATTCAGGTTGTCGGAGGTATTTCGATGCGGTGTAATATACTATACCGTTATACGTATGCATACATATGCATTGTAACTTGTCAAAACAAGCTGCATATGTGTAAGCGAGTGCGGCATAAGCGTATGTGACAAGCAGAGTATTATGAAGGATACGAAAAGAGAGTTGAAAAAAGTACAAAAAATATGAAAACGAAAAATGTACGCATGAAATGTTAGTGTTCGTCGTTTTCACATGTTTTTCCTATTTTTTTTTTTTTGGATTTTTTTATGATTTTTTTTTTGTTTTGTTTTCTTCTTATTTTTGAAATTTGTATCGCGGGTGTGAGTTGTAGTTTAGACGTAATCCATACACATTCACAATACACAAATGCGAATATGTGCTTTTTTTTTTTGGTATGCAAACCTATAAATAAATAATGTGCTTACTATTCGGCTGAAAAATGCGATACAATAACGGAAAATGCTCGAAATTCGCTTGAGCAATGCAAACAAACGGTAACTTCACCGATTTAATACTCTCCACAGGTATATGACTTACACCAACTATATTTTTAACTAGATCTTCAGAGAATATAGCAATATCTTGGTTATCTATCCATATAAAATTTCATGAAGATCCATTGTCAAATAAAAAAAATTTTCATACAATTGTTTGAGTTGAATCGGTCAGTTTGTATGGCAGCTATATGTTATAGTGATCCGATCTGAACAATTTATTCAGAGTTTATATCGTTGTCTGAGTTAGTGATCTCTGCCAAAGTTGGTGAAAATATCTTGTGAAATAAAAGAGTTGTCCATACAAGGAATTGATTTTGATTGTTCAATTTGTATGGCAGCTATATGTTATAGTGGTCCGATTTGAACAATTTATTCAGAGATTGTAGTGCTTTCTTATACGATAATCCATACCAGATTTCTTGAAGATCCATTGTCAAATAAAAAAGTTTACCATACAATGACTTGCTTTTGATCGTTAAATTTGTATGACAGCTATATGCTATAGTGGTCCGTTCTGAACAGTTTCTTCAAATCTTATAGTGTGGTTTCAAGCAATAATCTTTGGAAAGTTTCGTTGTAATAACTCTTCAAATAAAAAAGTTTTCCATACAAGGACTTGCTTTTATAGATTGGTTTGTTTGGCAGCTATAAGCTATATTAGACCGATATCGTCCATTCGGACAAGTGAGCTGCTTTCTGACGAAAAACGAACGTCTGTAAAATTTCACATCGATATCTCAAATTATAATATGAATTATGAATACTTTGTTCGCTTTCAAGCGAGCGCAGTTAGGTAAATGATTGATGTTGTATAAACTGTTTGAATGTTACTAATTTTTTGATTATGCTCAATGCGTACACACAATTTTTTTTTTTATTTTTCCTTGATGTCTCTCAAATAATGTAACTAAAAGCTCTAATTAGATTAACAATCTCCAACTAAATCTATTAGCTACAACCTGTAACTTATAATATTCCACTTTCAGCTTTCGTATGCATTATTAACACGCTTTCTCCAGTTTTATTTAGTTTTTATATAAATTTAACTTCTTCTTGCCACAAATAAACTCTGAAAAGTTCGTTTCTACGCTCTGTCACCAAATACATACAATTCTATTCCTACACTTCCAAGCATTTGCCCTCACACTGCCGCCGACAAACTGCTGCTGCGGCACGTAACCATATGTGTCACTGATACCAACATACGCGTGTTTTTGTGTGTGCGTGTGTAAATGAGACATTTGAATAGCGTTCAGCTACATTGGCGTCAACAAATTTAATAGAATTGGCATCGATACGGCTGCATGACTGGCATCTAAATACATTTGCAGTAAAGACATTTGTTCTGTGCGCCGCTGTTATTCATATCCCTACACCTGACTGGCTTCTTCTCCTCGCTGTATCTGCTGCGCCTACTCAAAACTACTCACTCACTCGCAGCCTTGACAATATCAATAACAATATGTGCGCCAAATCGATATATATTAGAATTTGAATTTGAATTTCGATAGCGTGTGCGTTGTTGCGCCTAAAAGTCGGCAAATATTGCTGTTGACTCTACGCCAGCTGTGGGTGAGCGGCTGTGCGGAAGACAACATGCACAAGACTCCGTTGCAGGCATCAATTTTAACACCAAACACACACATATATATGGTGCACACACATGAGAATTAATGCCAAGCGCGCATTTATATGTATAAGTGAGTGTATATGTGTTGGCTCCTGCACTGCCTACGGCATCATGTGTAACACGCCTTTCAAGGCTTCAGTACGTGCTTTTATAAAAAAATGTCTGTATGTGTGTGCTTTATTCATGCTTCCTTCCGTTAATGTCGTGGGTTCATGTTCACGTTTGACTGTTTGTCTCACACACATATGACTTTATGAAAATTGATTCGATGCAAATTAAAAACAGCTTTTGTCAATTTCTTTATTTCGCCATTCAACCATACTGTTTCTTGTTATAATCTACATGTGTGCATTTCATTTATCCTCACTTGTAAGTGGACTACCACCCTTCTATGCCTGTGCACTGGCAATTTTCTTCGCCATTCTGCATTCGTACAATGTGTTCTTCCTTCAGGTGCCACCTTTTCAATGTAAACATGTTCGATTTTGCTGGCTGGCATATTTACATAAAAGCATATGATTGGATTTTGTGTTCTACACATTCTCTGCTCCATTTTTCCCATTGTTATTTTACCTTTATTCCATTGTTGGCACATTTTAGATATATGCAAAGTTTTAATGGATTTTTAAGTAGGCTTGAAATAGAGCAAATCTAATTTGCATAACCGTTAGCTGGCGCTCCTGTAGGTATTATGCTGCTCCCAATATCTTTTCGCTCGCAAACGGATGTAAAACTTGTACTAGACGGCCTTTAGCTTCACATAATTATATTTAGAAGGAACATATTTTACCTACGCCGACTCAGTAAAGTATTATTGAATTTTTATACTGTTATGTGTAGTAATTTAAAGTGTTAGTTAAGGTGAAGAAAATTGTTCACTAATAATTCATGTTTTTTTCTCTTTCCAGGTAAGTTCAACCAGCGCTGCCCTTGGCTTGGATTATGGAAATGCTGCTGTAAGAATGCTTTTTAATATTCTTTTAATAATTTTTATTATTCTTTTAGTTATCTTTATTGTTTAAACGTATTTAATTGTCTAATTATAAATAGTTTTTATTTAATTAATGTCTATTTGGACCCTGAATATATTTGTTGCGTTGCTATGAAGTTTGTAACAATCAGAAAAAAATGTTGCAGGCCCTATAAAATATATATTTAAAAGATCAGTTTTTGAGTTGTCGTTCCGAAATTTAGCTCGCGTACTTGTCTACCCAATACACTGCTTATTTGTCGGTAGCGCCGATATCAGACCATTATAGCATAGAGTTGCCATACAAAGTGAATGAACAAAATCATGTTTTAGTATGAAAAACTTTTTTATTTGACGTGATATCTTTACGAAATTTGGCACATATTGTTGTCTAAGGCAGCGCTTAAATCTCGGAATAAATTTTTCAAATCGGACCGTTATAGCATGAAGCTGCCATACAAAGTGAATGAACAAAATCATGTTTTAGTATGAAAAACTTTTTTATTTGACGTGATATCTTCACGAAATTCGGCACATATTGTTGTCTAAGGCAGCGCTTAAATCTCGGAATAAATTTTTCAAATCGGACCGTTATAGCATGTAGCTGCCATACAAAGTGAATGAGCAAAATCATGTTTTTGTATGAAAAACTTTTTTATTTGACGTGATATCTTCACGAAATTTGGCATATATTATTGTCTAAGGCAACGCTACATTTTCGGAATAAATTTTTCAAATCGGACCGTTATAGCATGTAGCTGCCATACAAAGTAAATGAACAAAATCATGTTTTTGTATGAAAAACTTTTTTATTTGACGTGATATCTTCACGAAATTTGGCGCATATTGTTGTCTAAGGCAGCGCTACAATTTCGGAATAAATTTTTCAAATCGGACCGTTATAGCATGTAGCTGCCATACAAACGGAATAAACAGAAGCACTTAAACATTTCCGTTAATATGCCTTAAGAAAACTTTACTACTAATTTTGCCAGCAAATAAGCTGCCCGTAGACTGCTACTGTGTATTCAAGCTTTTATAAGTGTTTTATAATTTTTAGTATTATTTTTTCGTTGCTTGCTTACCTTTATTTTCATCTCATTAAAAATTAATTTCATTATAAATTCACTTGTAGAATTAAACGAAATAAATACACACACAAGGCCCAGACCTATATGACTTTACAACCATTTTAAATTTAACAAGAAATATATAAACTTATTAAATTTCTCTTAAGGGAGCTATTAATTTTCAGTAACGCACCTGAAAGCCCAGAAATTGTTGCATTTGGGTAGAGAGTATAACAAGAAGAATATTGTGCTAAAAACTGCAGTTAGTAAATATGTTTTCACCACTCTATCATACAGTGTCCGCTTGCTGTGCCACCACGACGATGAATTTCTTACAGGCAACACACAGAAAGTTTAATTTGTTTTAGCTTAAAACATTGTTGCTCACTTTGCGGAAATGTTAAATTCTTTAACATTGTTTTTAAGCCTACTCATAGATAGTACATATGTATCTATGTAGACTATACTATCTATGTACTGCATGCAAATTCGTAACTCTCCCACAAAATTCCTATCTTTTACTTTTTACAACTTTTATGTTCTTGCCAGAGCTGCTACCTTATTTTCTAAGTAATTTAGCTGCGGCTATGAACTGTCGGCACTGTTCTGTAGTCGCATACCACCATTTTATCGTTATCTACTTTTGCTGTCTCGGTCATGCGCGCCCACATAACGACCGCATCTAATGGTTTTCATTGTTTTTTTTTTTTTCTTTTTGATAATTTAATGAAGCTCCAAGCGGCATGTTAGAGGACTACATAGTTGTCAGTTGAAAAAAGTCTGCATTTGCGGCGCTAGTATAAATAGACTGGGCGCACAGACACTTGTTTAGGTTGGGCGCTGTATGCGTCATTATGCCAGCAAGGCATAAATTGTTTAGTCTACCTTTTGTTGCCTACATTTAGGCTGTGCGGTGAGTTGCTTTTAGGCGTTTAACTAGTGCGGCGTGAAATTAAGTGAAATAAAGTGAGCATTTACATGGCGTGCAGCTTAGCATATGAATATATACATACCTATGTATATTTTAGTCTTGTGTGTGTAAGTGTGCGTTCTTAAACAAACAGAGAGTGTTTGACCGTGTAAACGTCTGCACTCAGATTTTATTTCTTATGTATTTTTTTTACTTATTTTTAATTTTCCAGTATACTTATACCTTCGGCTAATATTCGCTCAATTGCGTGCCACTTTGTAATTTATATTCTAGCCAAGCAAGTACCTGCCTTTAGTCAATCACTTTACGTAAAAGACAACAAAGCATATCACCTCGATTTCATTCATTTAACCAGCAAGACAACAAAAGTGGCAAATTGATTTGGTTATATGTAGTGAGATATTTCCGTTTTCATTCAATCGCCTATCTTGCAGTCTTGCCTATCTTATTGCTCTGTCTCTTCCTGCTTGTTTCCTTCCGCCTTTCATTGTTAAATCGCTTGCTCAGACTGCCCATCTGACTTCCTATACTTCCTGCGCACATCCGTTTGATTGCGCTTTTACTTTCTAACACTCTCCGTCTCTCTTTTTATATACATATATACATATACATATATACAGCCATGGACACATAAATAGCACACTTGGTCATCAAATAAAACAACATTTATTTATTCCTTAAGTTTATCTCTTAGGGGTCTAAAAAGAAATGCGTTTTATTTTAAAAATTATTCACTTTCATATTACTAAAACACTAAAAAAATAAATATTTTATTATTGATAAAAAAAATACGAAAACATCAATATCCTATATGGCAGCTGGGACACATAAATAGCACAGTCTGAAAAAAGTTTACAAAAAGGTAAAAAAATGACTAAAAAATATCATAAAATTGCTCAGTTCGTTAGTATTTTGTACTATATCCACCATTTTTAATTACCCCTTCACATCTTCGCTGCATGCTGTCCACTAGTTTTTGGCATCGTTCCTTTGGGATTGAA
>NW_017536030.1:170658-198076 GCF_001853355.1 Bactrocera latifrons | reverse complement strand
AAACCGGTCCATTTTACCATTTATTCGAACAATAGGCCCTATGCCATGCCATGAAAACGCGCCCCACACCATGATACTTCCACCGCCGTGCTTAATGGTTTTTTGGTGTACCTAGGGTTAAGGGCTTGACTTTGCGGATGACGTAGAATTGTTTTTCCATCTGGACCCATCCTATTTACCTTGGTTTCGTCGCTCCAAAGCACGTTTCTCCRAAATTGTTCTGGTTTGTCCTTGTGTGTCTTTSCAAATGCCAGTCGAATTTCTATGTGGCGTTTTGACAGGAGTGGTTTCTTCCTGCTAACTCGTCCAAAAAGTTAAGCTTCGTTGAGTCGTCTTCCAACAAGTTTTCTGGATACGTTCGCACCATATTCGTCATTAATTTCCATCATTATTTCTCTGGCTGACTTAAAAGGATCGGCTTTGCTCTTCCGTACTATGGTTTTGTCAACCCTAATATCGGTTTTACGTGGTCTTGGTTTTCTTGGAATATTTTTGTTGACACAAGATGGGTCCTTTATTGTTGCATGAAGAGCATTATATACCATTTTTCGAGAGCAATTCATTATTTCTGCAATTTCGGTAGGAGATTTTCCATTTTTGCTCATATCGCTCATAAGCGCTCTCTTTTTTGGCGTGCTATGTTTTCCCCTTCCCATTTTAATCAAATATCGATGAAATAATTATTAATTTGCAAAACTAAATTAAAAACACGCGAAAACTGAACACAAAATTTAAAATAAACTGCGAACTTAAAAGTGTGCTATTTATGTGTCCACTTCAAATCAACGCTATACTCAATAAAATTGCTGCGTAAAAAGTATAATAGGAAATAAACGGTATTTTTGAACAGCGAAATGAGCTTCATAACGGTAACAAGTAGATACATGCCACATTGTTATTGTTCATCAACTTTACGATTAAAGAAACGAGAAATAATATTGGATTCGGATTTGTGCTATTTATGTGTCCATGGCTGTATATATATTTATATTTATTTATCTCTCACTGTACCTATATATATATATATACTTGTATAGGTATTTATCTCTGACTCTCTCCAAGACTCGCATTGTTAAGTTGTGCTTTGGTTTTTATATTTACTTCTTCTATTCATGCTCTTACGATTCATATAATTGCGGTATTAAATGGGTCTTCTGTTGTTTTATATCTCAATGAAGTGTGAAGTGTTTAACGAGTATAATTTTCGTTGATGTGTTGAACTGTAATTAGAGCGCTCAAAGGACGCGGTTTTTTGGTGTAGAACATTGTATAACAAGTTTGTCACGAAGTTTGTAACGGAGGTAAGCGCCGAAGACGCTATAAACTACATATGTATATGTAAATGATCATCTAGACGAGCTTACTCATGTCTGTCTATAGTCTCTCAGTTCAGACATCGATCTGAAATTTCGAAACGAATGTTTCCTAAAAAGGCTGCTCATTTGTCGGAACCGCCGCTATAGCATATATGTAGCTGTCATACAAACCTGTCTCTTATACACATCTAGATGTGTATAAGAGACAGCCTTTAAAGGCTGCTCATTTGTCGGAACCGCCGCTATAGCATATATGTAGCTGTCATACAAACTGTAGGATCGGAATCCAGATTTGTATGGAAAAAATTTGTATTTTACGAATTATCCTGTCTCTTATACACATCTAGATGTGTATAWSRRRSMRACGGTACACTATGTGGAGAAATTTTGCAAATCGGACCACTATAACGTATAGCTGCCATACAAACTGACCAATCAAAATCGAGTCTTTGTATGCAAAACTTCTTTAGTTTGCAAGATATCTGCACGAAATTAAGCACAGCTAATTCTTTAAGGCAATGGTACAATCTCTGAAGAAATTGTGCAGATCGGAACCCTATAGCATATAGCTGTCATACAAGCTGATAACCCAAAATACAGTTTTTGTATGGAAAAGTTGTTTATTCGCTGCAATCAAGTCAACGATTCTTTTCGTTTTTATATACAACATTGAAATTATTAATTTTTGAAATATCTACAGGCGTCTACATACATGTGCATATGTATTTGGTCAATGTGTATTTTATTTTATCTTCGTTTATTTTTTTAGCTCTGTATCAAATTACTTTTTAGCCTCAATAGCCAAGCATATTTTTTTACTAAACAAATATTTGCTGTCTTATGTTATAATTGTTGTTGTTTTTTTTTTTTTTTTGTTGTTTCTGTTTAGAATTTCCCATAACATTGTGAAGCTCCATTCGCCTGCTTGCTACTCGTCAACCTCCCCTAGGCATGCCAAGGCTTTTAATCCATTAACGAAATTAAAAGAAAACAGAAATGCTATTTGATCGCATGCCTTGTTTTGGCGTCTTTGTTTTG
The DNA here is from genome assembly GCF_001853355.1 of Bactrocera latifrons. Taxonomy (NCBI): domain Eukaryota; kingdom Metazoa; phylum Arthropoda; class Insecta; order Diptera; family Tephritidae; genus Bactrocera; species Bactrocera latifrons. The sequence goes on along the minus strand of NW_017536030.1, from coordinate 195,722 downwards.
TTGACTTACACATTTTCACGCTCCCGCATAAATCCAAAACCTGATATACATACTTACAAGAGATTGTGTAGTGCATTATTCTCTGCGCATTTTACGCGCACCTCGCTATACTTTGTAGTTTTGTATGTGTGTGCGTGTGTGTGTGTGTATGAATGGTGTTGTCACATTCGTTTTGCTCTTTTTATATGCATCCTTTGTCTGCCGCCATAATTTCCACTTAACATTACGCAGCCCTTTAATAAACCGCGCTTACGACCCTAAAATGCTGCTATAAATTTGTGTTTCGTCTGCTTTCATGTTATTTTTATATTTGTCTATTCACTTATTTTGTATAAAAACAGCAACTTGCAGTTTTTGTGTACAGTCTGCCACGCTCCCATCATACATTTTTTGCCGGCTAGCAGTAGCTTGATGTCGTGCGCGCACTTTGTTTCAGCTTATAGTCGTTGCGTGCACGGCCCACGGTCCATAGTCTGCACACCCCCACCTGTAGGTTGATGTAACTGCTATTGTCCTGTGGCTAATAAATTCACGGATTTAATTGGTGCAAGCGGGCTTAATTGTTTAGGTGGTATGGCATTCTGCAGTCAGCGTACATTGTAGCTCTGGTGGTCAGCTTAACTTACCAGACAGTCGGCGGTTAAGTGTTAAAGGATATTAGCGTTGCTGTGGGGCAGCAGCAACAACAATTTAATTGAAAGTTATGTTGCTACGCTGCCATAAAGCTTCCAATATGCTTTTGTGCGCTGTCTACTTTTGTTGTTGTTATTCTTGTTGTCGGCGTTGCTGGTGTTGTTTAGAGTAAAATACGAGCGCGCAGCTGTTTGCAGCTGCTAATTGAATTTAATACTGTTGTAACTGCTATCTATGCCATTGTACTGTACTGTCTATAGTTTAGATATAAATTTTTATATTTATTGGTTGAACTCCTTAAGATATGGTACGTGCAGCTGGTGTTCAGTCCTATTAATATTAACTTGAGTTTGCAGTAAGTTGGTGACAAAAATGTTTACTTGAAAACATTTGGATTAATAACAAAAAATCCGCGTTTGCGCCTAAAATTATGCAATACCTAACTATTTTTGCTAATACATATATACATATATATAGAGAGGTTAGAGGCAGTGATATCTCTGACTCTGAATTTGTTTTACAACAGTACAGTTATCAAAAAAATAAAAATAAACAATAAAAAAATTCGCGTATGCGCCTAAAATTATGTAATTCATAACTATTTTTTCTTTATAACATCTTAAAACCTTAGAAGCAGTGTTGTAACTGACTTCCAGCATTTGTTTTTGAAAGAGGTATCCAAACAAAAAAAAAAAAAATACGGTTATGCGCCTAAAATTATGCAATTTATATGCCTGACTTCAACAACCTGCTTAACTTTTTGAACCACAAATGCAATATAATTTTTTTAGGGTGAAATAAATTAAAAAAAAAAAAAATTATCCTGCTTCCGTAGTAGGCTTTTGCAGCAGCTTTTGAAAATTCTTCATGGTAGTATGAAACCCGATTTGTGGTGAAGAACTGGCACCCCTTTATCCTCGTAATTGCATTTTTGAGGGTTATAAGCGGTTTATCTCGACTTCCAACACAACTACGAGTCCTATTCAAAAAAATTATATGGCAGCTTTGTAGCAGGATCTTCCGCTTTTACATTGACACCTTTTTCACATAACCTCAAATTGTATGTGTAAATATCAAATATCCAAGTGTTTTATTTTTCACTTTTATCTTCTAAAAAAAATAACGATTCTTTCACTAAATTTGCTGTAAACTGTGATTTTTACATATTCATTCACCCTCAACGTATCGTAAAAAAAAATCGAAATTGAGTTTTTTAATGCTTACAATTCACTACATCACCTTGCGCTGTCAAATGTAAACAATATATAACCATTTAGTAACCCATATATAACACCTCCGTAACCAATATATAACCATTTAGTAACCCATATATAACACCTTCGTAACCAATATATAACCATTTAGTAACCCATATATAACCACTTCGTAACCAATATATAACCATTTTATAACCAAAACTCAAATTTTGTTTCAATATGAGTGATTTCTATTAAATTGTTTTTCCTTCGCCTGCAAGCTTATGAAAAGTGATGTTACGTTATTTTGCATTTTTGGTAACGATATACACTGTATTTTTTATTTTTATTTAAAATATTATATTAGAGAGGCAATCTTATATCTTCTCAAGATTATTTTTGGCTGTTATCAAAGCTGTACGCCTTAAAAATCTAAACAGTACAATTGAACTAAATTGTATAGTGTTATCTGGTTAAGCATGCAGCTAGTTATATAAGTACTTAAAAATATTATAAATACATATATATGTTTGTTTGTGTATGCAAATCTAACTGCTGCTCACAAACTCAATTTCCTTCATGCGCTTCCGGTTATAAATTAACTTTTACACAAGTTGCCACACAGACGAGGCTGCAGCCTGCACTTAAGGACAATCCACACTTTTTGCCGTTGCTTGAAGATAAATAATCAAGTTAGTTCTTAACTATACAGAGTTGCTTTTAAAGTGTAGCATTTCAATATACTCACACAGTGACGTTTTCATACAACTTTTGTACGCACTGCTGCGAAGCGCTTTAAAAGCTTAGCAAAAATACTTAAAGTCAAATTGGCCTAGCTGCTTGCAGATCTGGCATTTTATTAAATTTTATTTTATTATTTCAGCACTCAAACGTTAAGTTTGGCTGACATTGACTGACACCATGCCAGCAAGACAACGCAAAGAGCTGCTAGCATCGTTGTCACGACAAAGCAACCAACACGTTGCTACCATACCCGGCAGCAGCGCGGGCAGCACCAGCGTGGTTGGCTTCTTTACGTATGTCAGCGCGTTATTTCTGTACAGTCGCGCTTCGTATGTCTGGCGCATGTCTCTGCACAAAGCCAATCAAGCTGCTTGTCTGTCACAGAATGCGTCATTTAGCTAAGCAGCCAATTGCAGACCTCACCAACTTGTCTTGCGCTCAGTTCGTCACACACACACACACACACGTAAACCGTGCACTTCCGCCATATTTTCACTACTGTTTCTGACACTTCAATTGCTATCACTGCATTTTCCATCTTACTGTCACTAGCGTCAGCGTGCTAGCTATCATCCACTGAAGCTAAGTTTGAAGCAGTCTGCGTTTGTGCGCTTTGTTTCTTTGTGCCGATTTGCTTGTTACTCTGCGCATTTGCTTATAGTCTTAAAAGACAAGTATTGAATAAGCTCTTCCAGACTTTTATGAATAAATAAATATCTGTGTGTTTGTTTGTGCTGCAGTGGCTTAATTCTGTGCAGTGTTGCTTTGCATCTAACTGTTGCGTGTAGTGAAGACGTTCTTCGGCATTTCCATTTCTATTTGTATGGCGTCTCAAGCTCGTTGTCACATATTTAGCGCGCTCATTAATCATATTGAGTTGACATTTGCATATCTACTTTATAGCATATAGGTTATACCTTGTATACTTGTACTACTTGTATACCCTAAACAAAGTACAGGTATATTAAGTTTGTCAAGATGTTTCTAATAAACAGTCGAAAACGTCAGCGGTGTTAACTCTGTATATCTGTATAAACGCGAACTAGTCCCTCAGTTTTTGTGATATCGATCTGAAATTTTGTACACGCCTTCTTCTTGCCAAAAAACTGTAAATTTGTTGAATATGCCGATATCGGTTCACCCTAGCCTATAGCTGCCATATAAACTGAACGATTGAAATCAAGTGCTTGTATGAGAAACTTTTTTATTTGATAAGATATATATATGAAATTCGGCACACATTGTTGTCAAAAGTCTTGCTACAATCTCAGAACAAATTGCTCAAAACGCAGCACTACAGCATATAGTTGCCATAGAAACTGAAAGATCGAAATCGGCTCAGTGTATGGCTAACCTTTTTATTTAACAAGTTATCTTAACGAAATTTGGCACAGTTAATTTTCCTATGCAAGGCTATAATCTGCGAACAAATTATTCAAATCGGCCCACTTTAGCATATAGCTGTCATACAAATGTATGTATCGAAATCAAGTTCTTGTAAGGAAAACTTTTTTATTTGACAAAAAATATTGAGGAAATTTCATATACAATCTTTTTTAAGGCAATACTACAATCTCCGAACAAATTGTTCAAATCGGACCGCTATAGCTTATAAATTTTGATCATTCAGTTTATGTGACAGCTATATACTGTTTGATCAAAATCATTTAATAAATTTGATATTTAGTAATATATTTAGCAACTTGTTCGTAATACTTTTAAACTGCACTGAAATTCACCCTCTTTTACAGGCATGCATTTACATATACAACCACACACTACTTTCATTTACTTCAAACGCAAATATTTGCCTAGATATTTGCACAGGCATGCCTTTGTCGTAATAAAGCTAAAAAGAAAACGTCATGAAAAGCACAAAGCAACATAAATGTCTCACATACCATACTTTGTAGGCAGAAATTACGGTTTGCCGTTTTGCGTCGCACTAAGCAGTAGCGCACTCCTCATACAGTGTATTTGAAGTTTCAAAATTTGTATATAAATTTATATAAATTTTAATTATTTTCTTTTAGTGTGCTTGGCAGGCAGTTATACGAGCAATAGTAGTGCTTGTCTAAAGCATAAATTTATACTTTTCATTTCCATATACGGTATGAATATTTGTTGCCGTATTTCTGTATGTATGCTATATTGTTGTTCATAAAGCAGAGATTTATTTAACTTTTCAATAACCTTCTGCAACTTTCACTCTCGAAACATTTTTAATTTCATTTTAATGTGCATAGGTTTCCGCACAAAAATTGTTTTTAGTTCATCTTTCCCATTGTATACAACATGTTTGCTATATGAAATGTGTGTAAGTGCAAACATTTATTTTTCTTGTTTACAATTTCATGCGTGCTTATGTACATTAGGGTGCGCGTAATTATATTAGTTGAATTTTTTTTCAATTTTGCAGACGCTGCCAAAAGTTTAGTATTCGACGCTAAAAACAGCTGTCAACGTAAACAAGCGCATAAAACTTTTGCTTCCATTTTTCTTGCATATAACATCGGAATTTTTTATATTTGGTATTAAAAAGGTAAACCTACAACTCGGAGATGTGATGCTCTGATAAAAAATTCTACACGCTGAAAAAACGTGGTATGGATTTTTCCACAAAACACTTCCTTTAAAAGTTATATGCAGTTAAAGCTATACAATACATGTAGTGGAGTGAGTATACTTGTACATACAAGAGCATATGTATGCATGCTGTGTGTTGCTCATACGCCATGGCGTACTGTATGAGTATAGTACATGTGATGCATAGCTTTAACTGCGCATAATTTTTAAAGTAATGTTTCTATGAAAAAATCAATACGAACTATTTTGTAGCGCCTTGAATTTTATACTAAAATATCCCGTTTTAAAAGTTCTGCTCTTCGCCGCTAAATGTGAACTATCCAAAAATCAAACGATACCTGAATTCGGCGCCAATTAGTTTGAAAATAATGTTTTTGAGAACAGCAATTGTTACTTGTCCACTTAGTTTTCAAAATATAATCGACTTTAAAGATAACGCACAACCTAATGCACGTACATACATATGTATGCACTAGCTTTCACCCACCTTTTGCCATGGCAGCGCTTTGCCTTCATACTTTTCATTGAAATATTTTGCTTCTTTTTATTTGTTATGCACTTTATGCAACATCAGCAACAAAACTTTTTTAATAACACATACTAATTGTTGTTGTTGTTGTGCTTGTTGCATGCAAATATATACACATATAAGTATATACCCGCAAACAGATGTTGTACGCTTTGCAAACAACCAGTTGCCTGTCTTAAGTGGCAGTCACTCACCGCGCGTCGTAGCGGCAAGAATACAATAGACCAGCAACTACAACAATAATCTACAAACTGCGCGCAGTCTAAGGAAAGGCCAAGTTATACGGCACTTGTAAATTATGTTGCTCATACGTCATGGTGCACGCGCTGTATTCCTGTTTCAACTAATACACACAAGTTGAAACTTTTGCAAAATGCGTCGCTCATTGGCTTGCAGTTAAGTTAGGTGAATTCCCCGTGCCGTTTTGCTGCAACGCACTCTTCACTGCTGCCCGCCATTGTTTTGCAGTTTTAGTGATAATGGCGATTTGTTTTTCGGGTTATTTGCCTGTAAATAGTTTGCATACGTGTTTGGTTGCGTTGTATTTTGTTGCAAATGCTTTTGTTTGCTGAACCCTCTAAGCATTTTGTTGTCTACCACTCGCTGTGGCAGAGTTGTGCGCGTCTCACCAATCATACAAATGCAGCTACGTAGGTAGCACTTCAGCGCCTCGCGTTCATTTACCCAGTTTTACACACACACACGCACACGCATATACACTTACACATGCATGCTCGTGTATGCTGTCATTCTATATTTCGTACAACATTATGTTGTTTTAGTACTACCTGCGGCACATTGCTGCTATGGCGTGTGTTTAGTATGTTTATTGTTGTTGTTGCATGTTTTATATTTTTGTTGTTTTGTGCTGTGTGTTGTTGTGCAGGGGGCGCCGAACTCACTAAAAATGCTCTTTGAACTTTGTGTGCGCTTTTGACTAGCGTTGACCTTTTGTTTTTGTATATCTTCTACATCGACAAACATACATATTTACCTCGCCAACCCCGCTGCTACCCAACCGTTTGTTGTTTGTGTTGTTGTTAATTGAAATTTGAGCAATTTTAGCAGCATTTTTAGTTTTAATGGCCTGCTGTTTTAGTCATATGCATGTGTGTGTGTGTGTGTCTATATGGTGTGCTCATTTGTTGTAAACATGGCGAGTTCGAGTAAGGTTAGTGAGTTGTTTATATTATAAATATTACGAAAGTAGTTATTAACGAAGTTTTCCAAGCGCCTGCGTGGGCGAACCTTTTAGCTACAGTTTAGTACAGCATAAAGCTGTTGTTCAATTAAGGCGAACCTAATTTGCACCAAGCATGTGTTTTTGTAGTTCATAGTAAATGCCAACTACTGCCTATTTTATATTTTAATTATGATTATAATTTTTTTCGGATACTGCCAAAAGACATAATGGTCAAGCCGGTTTTGTTATGGGCTTTGTGAGACTGACAGATAATTATCTACTATAGGTTGTTCTTCTGCGCCCAATCTAATAATTCGGACAATTGGATTGTCTGAAGAAAGTAACCGGCCATTTTCGGTAACTGTGGGCAATTGAAAACGGTATTGTGTTCCATTACAGTAACTGTTGGGCACTCACATTGGCTATGTCTCACCAACAGCTTCGGGCGCTTAGTTGGAATGCTCTCATGCATCCACATTAAATTCCGCACTGACTATTTTTCGTTGTTGTTTATGGAAATGTCGACATCGGACCGCTATAGCATATATCTGCCATACAAACCGAACTTTTGAATCAAGTGCTTGTATGAAAAACTTTTTCATTACATGAGATATCTTCCAGAAATTTGGTAAGATGATTATCCAATTCAATGGTGTAATCTACGAAGAAGCTGTTCAGATCGGATCACTATAACATACAGCTGCCATACAAGCTTAATAATCAGAATCAAGTGCTTGTATTAAAAACTTTTTTATTTGAGAAAATATCTATTCGAAATTTGGTTATTATTTAAGGCCGTAGTGCAATCTCCGAAGAATTTGTTCAGATTGAAGCATTATAGCATATAGCTGCCATACAAACAGAATGCTCAAAATAAGGTGCTTGTATGGAAAATCTCTTTATTTATCAAGATATCTGCATGAAATTCGGTACAGGTTATTGCCTAAGGCAATGGTGTAATTCTCGCAAAGATTTGTTAGATCGGGTCACTATATCATATAGCTGCCATACAAACTAAACGGTGGAACACAAGTCCTTGTGTGGCGCACTATTTCATTTGAAGATATATCTTCACCAAATTTGATATAGTTTATAGTTCAAGACAACACTACAATCTCCGAAGAAATTGTTCAGATCGGACCACTATAGCACATAGCGACCAAGCAATCTTTCATTATTATGTTAAGCATAAACTTTAACTTTAGAGACAATTCAAAAAATAACGTCAATTGTATGAAATAAATTAACAAAATTTCATTACTGATAACCGCCGCACTTATAAATGTAATCTGCTACTTCAATTTCAACTTCATTTTATAACAATTTATGCAATTCGCAAAGTGCGCTGTGGGCGACTTAATTCAATTTACCGCAATTTATCTGTTGGAATTAATTTTAATAACCGCTAAAAGCAAAAGCGCTGATTTGTTGTTGATTGCATGCCGCCGAAATTTTGGCACCGCATTCATTTTACTCCCCTCCCATCGCCCCCAATACGCGTCTGCATTCTACGCTCTCTATTACTCGAGCGGTATTCGGACGCTTTTAGAGCTCATTAAGTTTGTTATTCTGTGTTGGAATGCGATAAAATCATGGACTCGCTCTCGTGTACGGACCAACTTTCACTGAAACTGCTATAACTTAACACACACACATGCATGCACACATATTGAGAGTATTTCATGCAACAATGCTATGCAGTGAGTGCGGTTAGTGTACACAGATTTTCAGGAAAGGATTAGGATTAGTATGCTATGCGTAGCATGTAAGCATTGCATAAGTACACATTTGAAGAATATATACGTAAACCGATTTATATATATAGTTTTAAACCAAGCGCCCTTAGTCGAGCATAGTAGCCACTGTAGACTGTTGCCATGTATTTGTTGTTGCTACGCTTTAATAGTTTTTAATCTCTTTGCGCCACCCACCGCCTACCACAATGTTCAGGCGGCGCGACTGTGTTGCGTCGTTTCAACCATTTTTGCCCCAACACACACACGCATATATGCACATTGTAAATATATGTGTATGCATGTGTGTGTGTGTATGCTTGCATGTTGCGCACAAAAGCGCAAGCGAGCATCCTTGCATTCCCGTACATCCGTTTCCGTTCGACGGTTGTGTGCGTGTGTACGTTTGTGTGTTTCATGGTTGCCCGCAACTCAACTGCATTAAGTTTCCATGAGCGGGTTGCAATGTATGGAATTTTATGATTCACGAAAGCATTCCGACTGCGGTCCAACAAACCGCTGTGTAGTCGTACATTGCAAGCATTACTTCATTATACCCACTGCTAAATATATACATATACATATATGTGTGTCTGTGTGTGTGTGTGTGTGGAAGTACATTATCATTTGCAGATGATCATCTGGAATTGTTGCTTTATTGCCGTGACGCAAGCATTAGCAAGCGACCATAGTCATTTCAAAACACATTATCTCATTTGTAGCCTCTCCCTCATTTGCTATAAAGCTTGGCTTCCAGCCTGTAACATATCTCGCTCATTTCAACTGCTTACTCTAGTTGTAATCCCTTTAATCCTTAACCTCATCAACAATTTGAACTGACATTAAATATAATTGCAATCTACTAGGGTTTCGTTCGTTTCTCAAATTTTGCTCATACCCGTTACCTACACACATAGTTGTACATATGTATGTGCTTTGTTGTAATGTGCATGCTGCTTGCTATTGTCGTTCCATAGCTGTTACATTCGTATGGCAATTGGTGCACGACTCGTCACATGTTGCCTTGCTTGTGTATGTGAAATTTGCAACAAATACTTCCGTTATGTATACCCCATACGATGTAGCCACAAATGCGCCTTGTAAATACGATTAAATGCTCGAATGATTGTCAATCTTTCATTACCCAAATCACTCGATATGCCATGTCACTGCCGAATGTTAGCAGAAAATGGCAAAAAAAAAAAAAAATCCAACACCGACACATTTGTTTGTTTCGCTGTCCGCCTACCGGATGCTCCATTACGTTGCACAGCAAGTGCTTTTGGCTGTAATCTAGTCTAAGCGCACATCAGTCTCCATCAGTAAAGCGGAAATTTTAAATACCCTGCTGCAGTTGTTTGTTTTAATTTTCGTTTGCCGTTTTGTAAATTTTCATTTTCGTTTTTACATTGTTTTGCCGTCATTTTCTTCCACCTCATCATTCTGCCATTTCATCGTAGTGATACGTTGGCATTGTGGTCGCATAAATATGCTGCATTTGTTGTGTATCCTGTCGCGTAGCTCCATCAAGCTGTTTTGTCTTCTGTCTATGCTGTCAGCCCACCCGTTGCTCTAGCATTTTGTTTGGCATTTATTGCTTACAACTTCCTGTTGGTTGTCGCTCTGCTCTTCTTTTTTGTGTCTTTTTCATTGTTTTACTTCGGCTACCAGCCACTTCAATTTTGATTAGTGTTGCTTACCCTAAGCGAGTGTCCTTTCCGTGCTTCTAACCCTTCTGTCACACCAACAATGTTGCTGGCTGTCGGTGGTTTGGCCGGTAGCGCAGAGCTTTTCGGTTGAGTTGCTGGAAATATTGTTTTGCAAAGTGGATTAAATTTTGTGGTCAGCAGAAACGTTGTGGTATCGCTTTGACTGCGTAAGTCACATTTTGATATAGAATTTTGTGGAATTATAACATCAAGCTTCCGTGGCTTATAATAGAGTACTATTCAGCAAACTTGTATCTGAGCAGAATCCGTTTGTCTGATCATGTTTACTCTTGCTCTCACTTTCAGTTTGATTTTGAACTTTAACAAAAGTCGCATATTTTACGGCGATCATAAAATCTGCTTCGAATTGAAAAATTTGGCAACATGGCACGGCCGTAATTGCAAAATTGACAACATACAAAAGTTAATGGACTCGTCGTGGTGATTATTTATGCCATTATCCTTTACCTAGCATATCTATATCCATTCAAGTTAAAGTAGTTACTATTGGTTTTTTTTCAAGTAAGATACTGCAATGTTGCCACTTTTCAAGCATCGACTTTTTGAGTATTCTTTAGCTTTATTTAAGTGTTTGCCACTTCTCAAATGATGACTTCCTGCGGCTTCTTTAGTTCATCGACAATTTTGTGCAACTTGTTGATATTTTTTTAAATTTTTTGTTTTTGTTTCTAAACATTTGTGCGTCAATATAGAAACCATAAGTTTGCTTTTGACCTTGACTATAGTATGTCGCACAAATATGCTACTACACTTTTCAAGCGTCATCATCCTGTTGTCGCACACCGGACGTAACATTCCACAATTTCCTTCACTCCACTATTGCGGTGCTTCGCTTCCGTTACGCCCACACACACACACACAATAGTATCAGCAAAGTTCACGGACAGTTCCTTATATTTATGCACGTCACACCGTACGAACTCTCTTTATTTGCAACTTTGCTGCACAGCGAATACCTTGTGGTCCCGTTTCCTTATTGCGTCGTCATTATATTGACCATATTTTATAATAACCAACTGTATGGGTTCACCAGCTAGCGACCTCAAACTGTTCAAGGTGCGCCACCAACACCGCACCACCGACGCAACTTTGTGTACAGTCGACATCAACGATTCGCCCACATTAATCCATTAGTCCTCGTTGCAGCTACCACATCCTGTCAAGCGCGTTCTCAACCGTTGCTGCGCCTCCCAGCCACAAGTGATGATTTCCGAATGCGTATTACATTATGCACGATTTCCAGCAGCATTTTCATTGCGGTCATTGTCGGACCGGATGTTGGTTCACATGTAAACCGACACACACACACACATACACACATGCGACATGCGACATGCGACAGAGGGTGACATGTCGCTTCACCATCACATTTCTCCAGCATTCAAACACTATGACTGCAGCTTATTTTGTAGTCCACTGTCCTTCATTCTGCATCCATCGGAGCTCTGCTGGCTTAGTTCTGCGTGCGTGTGCTGGTTTGGTGTGGACGGGATCAACTAACAGTCAATAAGGTTCAATGGTTACAAAGCAAACAATAGCCAACAATCATGCTCACACCCTTGGGCTCGCAACAATTGCAGACAATTTCACTTCATATTCACATTCGAATCCATGGCAACAACACATGTGCGCCACTGTGGTGTTATTTGTTTGTGTTGCATCACACTCAGTATGAGCTGATTGATGTTTGTGTACGCTAAACTTTTATTTTCGTTCTTTTCGCATTTTGCTTTGTTGATTTCAATCGTTTTATATATATATATATTTTTTTTTTTTGTCACTTTGTGATATCTTTTCATTTGTTATGCCGACTTTAGTGCGATTTTTATATTTCTTCAAGTGGAGGAATTGTAATTGAATTTAAATTAAATGAACATTTTTACTTGCAGAGCAAGTGAGGCGTTACATTATTCTTTGTTGTGGCGGGGGGTAAAAGCTTGTTTTCTATAACTGTATATTTTCTCTATCGCTTTGCGAGTCTGTAACGACTGTCTCTTCGATTTGAAAGTTAAAATTACGGAGCTTTGTTTTCAGCTTTTGAAGTAAAACTCGTTATCTATATACAACCAGATATATAACCGATACATAACCGATAAATATAACCTGTTTTTCCGATATTCGATTACAGTTATAATAAAAACAAGTTATGTACATACAACCAGATACATAACCAGTTACATAACCGCTATACAACCAATTACATAACCCATCAACATAACCGATACTCATATATGATTGGTTAAATGTTTTCGAAAATTTGTGAGTAACTTACAAAGTTTGCGTTGCATGGCTCAAACTTACTACGCAAATTGCTGAGTAATGGCATTTCATGCTACACGTTTGTATACAGCTCTTGTAGATTAGCCTGAAACTATGCAACATGGAAAGCTAATCCTTTATTGAATGCTTCTTGCTGCACAACAACTAAACAAACTCCTGCTCTCTGCTATTCTGCAGCCAAATGTGGTGAATGGAGCGCCAATGGGCACTCAATTTCATACGAAATTTGCTTTCAATTTCGGTTATTCTGCGCAGGCATTTGGCAGAATTCTTCGAATCGATGCTAACGTTATTGAAAGTTTATGGGTTTCGATGCGCTTAATTTTTCATTTGCAAGGAATTTTTGTAGGTTTGTTCCACAGCAGCGCTCAGAATTGTTAAATATTTTCATTTCCTCATAATACCAAGCTTAACAGCTACTTAGGTAAGCGTGTACTGCGCTGATCATTTCGACAACGTCTAACTGTTCGATCAGCTTTTAGTGTGTGGTCGTTGCTCTATGCAATATGTTCGAAATTGTTTGGAATTCAATACCGCTTTACTCTTCAATATTACTACCGCCGGCAAATGCACGGCTGCAGTTGTGGCCATCAGCATATGCCACACCTACTTGCTGTTTCGGTCAACGGCAGTCCACTGCTCTTATGGTTGTGTGGTTCAGTTGCATATTTTGCTGCTGTCGAGGACGACGTTACATCAACATCATTGTCACATTCATCATTACCATCATCAACGACATCGCTTTCGCCATTTTGTGGTTTCCTATTTATGATTTCGGCTGTGTATTTTTGTGTGCGCCCATGCGCCTTACTCTATGCAATCCTTCATTCTTTTTGTAAGCTGGAAATGACTATCAACGTATCGTCATTTGATGGCATACGTGTTTTTGGTTAGTTTTGGGGTTACGGCTGGGTGCACTTATCCACATGGGTACCACAGTTTTTGCACACAATTTGTTGGCGCTTGTTTTCAAGTTTGAGCTTAAGTGCAACATTTTCAGTTGCTAAAAATGCGTACAGCCATTTGCGTAGTAACGCTGTGAGCTGATATTGCTATTAGCTTTAATGCTATGTTTAAAATTTTCAACCAGGTAGTGGTCTAAGTAGCGATTATGCATTTTAAGCTACTCAAGTTTCTGTTTTGGAGTGGAAGTGTAGCAAGAGCGTGCTGTGTATTGAAGACGTAGCAAAAGCATGTATTTTTTTTTTATATACCCTTATATATATTTTTATATTTTTTAATAGCTTTCTTTCGCATAACTGCTTTAATGATGTACCACATCTGTCATTTGTGCTCTTAAATTCCTTTTTATTTATTTTATTACTTTTTTTTTGTTATATCATCTACATCTACATTTTTCTTGTTCCTTTGCATTTCCCCTCCCAGCCTGCGGTTTGTGTGCTTTGTTGTGGTTGCCAGGCCATTTCTGCGTCTTATAATTTTGCCTCCCCTACCTCTAACCCTTCTCATTGTGGTTTTTATTATGCTCTCTTATGCCGTAAGTATTTGCAGCTTTATTGTGTGTCGGTTTTATTGTCTCTCGACGTTTTTGTATTCTCTGTTTTATGATTATCAAAAGCTGTCACGTTAAGTGACATTTGCCATATTTATTTTTACATGCAAATATTTTTTATTCACATTTTCTCTCATACTCCTGTACACATACATGTACTATATGTGTATATGCAGTACATAAGCCATTGTAAGCCGGAAGGTTCATATGTAGAGTTGATTTTTAGACAATGGCATTCGTTTTCATTCATTTCAGTTTGCTGAATCGTTGAGATTATTATTTCTACTTAAAACCGAAAGAATGGCAAACAAAAAGAAAGTAAAAGTATTCTTAACTCTTAACTTATCTCTCATTATGCACATGATTTAAATGCCTCTATGGGGCACATCATCCATGTCGTTAGCAAAAATATTGTTATGCGTTTCGAAATTAAAAAATCTGTTGACGTCACCTTAGCGGTACTTATTTTGCTTTTATACTTGTATGCGTTCTTACTAATTTCTCTCTTTCTGACCTGTGCCTAAAATGCAAAACAACGTATCACCGAAAAAAAAATCGAAATTGAGTTTTTTAGTGCTTACATCAGCTTCCGTTGATATAACCAATATATAACTATTTTTAACCAATACAATAACCAATATGTAACCGTTTTATAACCAATATATAACCACTTTATAACCGAAACAAAATTTTTTTTCAATATGCGTGGTTTAAATTATATTATATTGCTTTTCCGTATCATCAAAAAAATCGAAATTGAGTTTTTTAGTGCTTACAATTCACTCATCAGCTTCCGTTGTCAGATATAACCAATATATAACCATTTTATAACCATTGTATAGCCATTTTATAACCAATATATAACCACTTTATAACCAAAACTCAAATTCTTTGTTCAATTTGAGTGGTTTGTATTATATCGTTTTTCTTTCGTCTGTAAACTTATTAAAAATTATGTTAAGTTATTTTGCATTTTAGGTTCAAGTTCGCACTTGGTCTGTTTAAACCGCTTGGAAGTTTTAACACTTGCTGCCAATAATGCCATCCAAGCATTAAACTAAATATTTTCATATTTCTTTCTATGCCTTTCTATATTATAATATATCAAAAAATCGTCTACCATGCCCCACTACTCACTTTTCGAAGTCAACTCCGCAAATCTCAAGTTATTAATCAAAATTCTGTGTCTCATAACCTTTGCCGCTTTTTATCTACTACTACAATCCACATGAGACCATCAAACTCAATAAATACGCCATGTATTATCGCTGCAGCCCATTAAACTCAAGGCGTAGCAGTAGACGCCAAAATGAGCACAGCTATACGTTTTCATAATGCGGTACTACATATATTCTTTTTATACACATGTATATATATTGGTTATATTACTGTGTATTTCGGTTATATTCATAGGTGTATACATACATATTTATGCTATAATATCCTTTCTGACTGTTTATTTATTTATATGCTTTTTTATGCAATCTTCGCAGACTTCTTGCTCACTGCGTTATTTTATTTGCTGCTACCTTATGCGTAGCTATACGCCGCCCCGTCGTGTAGTGTTTGATTGCGAACAAATCGTTCACTTGTCGCTTTGGCCTTATAAAAATATGCAACCCGTTGTTATCCTTTTGGTGCTTACAACAGCAACGTATAGTATCTCCACGCCATTTTAGCTCATAAATATTCATGTAAGTTCTCGTGGCGCTCGTATGTCTATATGTATGCCTTGTGTATGTGTGTGTAGTATACAAAACAAAAGCGGCAAGCGCGCGGTAGGATTTCACTCACGTCAGCATTTCACCTCATTTCATTCATAATCTATTATTCATAAGATTGTTTCTTATGCTTCGCTGACTTGCCTTAGCTTGACTGCGCGAACTGTGTGCGTCACCATATGAGGCAACGAGGGAGCGCATTTATTTTTATTGCAACAAATTCAGTTTCATATTCCATGCTGCCAGTGGCACTTCTAACTTAGCTTTCGTGCATTGAACCATTACTTAGTGCTTTGTAAATCTTTGTCTAACCGTAGGTTCAGCTATTTTTATAAATTCAACAGGGCAAGCTGAGTCGATTTAGACATGTTCGTCGGTCTGTCTATATAAGCGCGAACTAGATCCTTAGCTTTTGAGATATCGATCTGAAATTTTGCATGCGTTCTTTTCTCCACACAGAGCTGTTCATATGTCGGAACTGCGCATATCGGACCACAATAGCATATAGCTGTCATACACATCGCACGATCAAAAGCGAGTTTTTGTATGAAAAACTTATTTATTTAACGAGATATCTTAACGAAATTTTGTATATATTATTGCCGAAGACAACACTATAATCCCTTAATATATTGTTTGTATCGGACCACAATAGCCTATAGCTGTCATACAAACCGAACGATCAAACGCGAGTTTTTGTATGAAAAACTTATTTATTTGACAAGATATCTTTCTGAAAAACGGTATGGAATACCGCACAAAAGAGGAGTACAATCCCTCAATATATTGTTTGGATCGATGCACTATAGCGTATAGCTGCCATACAAACTGAACTTTCAAAATCAAGTTGTTGCAAGAAAAACTCTTTTATTTGGCGAGATAACATCACGAAAATTGGCACAGTTTATTTTGGTAGACAACACTACAGTTTCCCAACATATTATTTAGATCGAATTACTATAACATACAGCTGCCATACAAACTGAACTAACAGAATCAAGTTATTGTATGGAAAACTTTCACATTTGATGAGATATCTTCACGAAATTCGGTATGGAATACCACTTAAAAGTAGACTACAATCCCCGAACTTATTATTTGGATCGAACAACTATAGCATATAGCTGTCATACAAGCTGAATGATCAAAGTCAAATTTTGCATGGAAAACTTTTATATTTGATAAAATATCTTCACGAAATTTGGCATGCATTATTGTCCAACGTATCTTTACAATATCTGAAAAAATTATTCAGATCGGACCACTACTACATATAGCTGCCATAGGAAAATTCAAAAAATTTATTTATTATTGTAATTTTTATTTTTATTTTATTTTATTTTTTTATTGTTATTTAATTTTATTTAATTTTTTGTTTGTTTGTTATCTGCGTTTTAACTTCAGTGCAGCCGCAGTTCACTGTTTTCTTGTTTTAAACTGCAATTACCTAACACTTTATATGCTAAATAGTCATGCTTTTGAACTGCTGCTGAAGCATTCAGAATTCGTTTTCGCCTAATTTTACAGCTCCTTTGTCACAACTAGTCTTTTAAGTTTTACATAAATTGCCGTAAATACTCATAGCTGTAAAGAACAGCACCGATAAACACCGTTTCACAAGCAGTAATATGATCCCAGCACAAGCTGTAGCTTGCTCCTTGCTCTCTGCATAAGAATATGTATGTAGATAACAATACAACTGATTAAGCATTTAATACCTGCAAGTGACAGAATGAATGAGTTGAATGAGCATTCGAGCTGCTTGCTTGAGTAAAGTGAGTGCGTGCTTGTGTGCGTGCGCATATAAATTTCTCTTACTGTCGACTAAATATAAAATGAAACATGAAATAAGTAAATGGCGTATAACTTAAGATGATGAGTTTCTGTTGCCAACAAACGCAAGGAAGTTTCGGTTGTCTGTATGCGTTGCTAACAAACAACAACAGTGGGGGATTTGTTGCGAAGCAACAGGAGCAAGAAATAAGAAGACAAAAAGAAGAAACATTGCACGCCTCGCTAGATTAAAAGTTGCTGGGCAACGACCAGCATGAAAGAAATATCAACAATACAGATGCAAAACCACCATTTCATTTTGGTAGACAAATGATTGTAGTGGTTGTGCACAGATTTTATATGCCGCTGCTACCCATGTGTGCGCTATGTCCTACTGCTTCTGCTGTTTCTTGTTTTTTTTTTTTTGTTTGTTTCTGAAAACCGAAACTCTTTTTTTTATGCGCGTATTTTCCTCCCTTTACTGAACTGCCTGAGGTCTTTGCTGAAATAGTTGTTTATTGTTATTGTTGTGGTACGGTTATTTGCTTGCCGTACCCTGTTGTGCTCGGCTTTTTAGGCAGCTTTCTCTTAGAGCAGCACTGCTGGACGGTATAAGTAAAGCGCTTGTGTGGTATCTTCTTTGGATTTGTGTGCGAGCGTTCATATATCTACATACAGGCGTGTAAATTTGTGTGTGTGTGTTATGTAATGTGCATGAACTCGCCTGCAGATTTTTGATTTTTATGCCATTTAATAACAAGAAAAGTGGAGATAAGATCTCGTATGTTGTCAATAAAAAGCTTTGCGTACACTGAACCGGCGTTACATATATGAGGGATCATTAAAGGAAACTTGTGCGTTATTTGTATTTGTGGGTATGTAAACATGCGTCTTATTAAGCCCACACACCCTAACAATTTTATGTTCGGAAAACATATTTTCTTTCTGTTAATAAAACTTTTTGATGTACTGCAGAGCCGTCGAGTTGTATAATTTTTACCGTGTCCAGCTTGATTTAATTTTGGGTATTTTGCTCCATGCTTTTTTTTTAACTATTTTTATGTGTGTGGGGAAGTTGTCCTTTGCCTGTAATTTCAGTTGCACCCTTGTAATCAATATTTATTGAACCGTGTTATAAGAAAAGGCCACCTCCGTCTTTATGTTTGCTATTCTGCAATAGTATATGCGCATTCGCGATTGTGTGACGCATTGGTTTCTTGTTTAACGTCTGTATATAGGCGAACTACTCCCACAGCTTTTTAAGCTATCGTTCTGAAATTTTGTACATCTTCCTATCTCCACAAGAAGCTGTTCATATATCGGAACCAACGATATCTGACTGCTATAGCATATAGCTGCCATACAAACTGAACGATCGAAATCGAGTTTTTGTATGGGAAACTTTTTTATTTGAAGCGGTAGCTTCAAGAAATTTGGCAAGAATTGTAGCCTAAGGCAGTGATACAATCTTCTAAAAAAGTTTTCAGATCGGGCCACTATAACATATAGCTGCCATACAAAATGATCGATCAATATCGAGTTTTTGTATGAGAAACTCTTTTATTTGAAGCGGCAGCTTCAAGAAATTTGGCAGGAATTATTGCTTAAAGCAGTGATGCAATGTCCGAAGAAATTGTTTAAATCGGACTACTATAGCATATAGCTACCATACAAATTGAACCATCGAAATCGAGTCTTTGTATGGGAAACTTTTTTATTTGAAGCGGTAGCTTCAAGCAATTTGGCAAGAATTGTTGCCTAAGGCAGTGATATAATCTTCTAAAACAATTTTCGGATCGGGTCACTATAACATATAGCTGCCAAAGAAACCAACTGTTGAAAAATTTATTTCTTGTATAGAAAACAAATTTTTAGAAACGTATTCCAGCTTCAGTGCAACAGTAATTAACGTTGCTTCTTGTTTTGTCTTCCGTTTTCTTATTATAAAACAGTAAACTGACTGAATGCATATTTAAAGTCCATATATAATATATTTGAACGCTAATTGTAGAACTTTTGTTGACTTAGATCACTCGCGCGAAATTTAAATTCAATATGTTTTATGCACATATGTAAAAATATGCAATTTTATTTATTCATTAAACATATATTCACTAATAATGATGCAACTCCTTCGTACAATAAGTCTTTTCATTAAAAAAAAATCTCTTAAAGCCCACTCATGCCTCATACTTTTAACATATTTACAATGTCATCAAGTGCGTTAATCTTCCACTTGTGAAGCCTATCGATGCATGCATAATGATCACTATGTCGCTGGTGTATTAATAAGCACCCATCCACCCTCAACGTGCATTATTATCGCCTTTTCCACTCTCGCTCACATTCCCTCTGCCACTCCTGCTCCGCCTCATCATATCTCTTCCATTCGCACTGCTCAATTTTTGGCGAGCACGTAAAGCCATGTCGAAGCACTTGTCAACCAATTCAATGCCAGCTACACAGTAGGCCAAAGCGCGCATTGCCTCACTCGCCACTCTCCACTCCCCACTTTCCTTTGCCGTCCTGCTGCTGTTGGTCGCTTTTATTCGCTTGTGCTTTGCGGTTCGCGTAATCATTAGCTCCATCTACTTGCATTCGTGTAATCATCGTCACCATAATTTACAATCTGCTATCCTTCGTCCAAACGCAACCCGCACCGCCCCGCCCCGCCCCGAGAGATACAACGTCGCTCAATTCATGGCGTGGGCCAGCTGCTGTGCATTTAATGATTTATGTCATTTTGTGCTCCTCAAGATCCGCAAAATGTTGCTCTCGTTAGCCGTCGTTATCCGTTTGGCCCACGCCCTGCTTATTACGTTGCTATTGAGCCATATTTTTTGTGCTTGCTGTTGTCATACTTATTTTTCGTTAAAATGAGCATGTCAGTGGCATAAAAAAGAAATTATCTCGCCTTGTCTATATATTCTCGTTCGCAGATTTATTGTCACTCTCTTTACAATTCGTTGTGGTTTTCTTTATTTGCCTTTTTATGCGCTTGATTTTTACAGTTTTATTACCTTATATAAAACTTGTAGTAGTCGCATTCATATTCGTTTCTTCAACTGATTCGAAAAGTGTATTGAGCAGCAGCTTTTGGTAGAGTAGAGAGACTTCATATGCCACGAAATTTACAAATAAAATGTTGCATAAATATTATAAAAAATTGTAGCCAGTGTGCAGCAAGAGGATAACTGTGAAAAAGCAAGTTTTAGCGCACAAAAAAATTATTTGCTTCTCTTAATTTGCGGACATTACGCGGACTTCATGGTTTCTTCCAAGCAGTTTTTGCATTTTCGCGTTCGTCTGACCGTTGCGTACTTTAATTCTTTAAAACTTCACTCTCTCATACATATCTCTTGCACTCATACTTGTTTTTCGCTGCTTCATTTTGCGTATAACGCGACTTTCGTTCGCTGTTTTGTGTACGCGCGCGGTTACCAAGCGCTTGTTTCCTGTTTCCTTTTGCCAACCCAACATGGCTTCCTTTTGTATTTGGCTCTTTGTACATCATACACCAGCTCATGCCACTTATTGCAAACTTATAGGTCGTTGTCTGTCGCTTATTCTCTCCCACCATCTGGCATCACCATCTCTCATTTCCACTGTGCACGTGTATTTTGTGTGCAATTATAGCCGCTCATCCTGACGACCACCGACAAACCAACCGCTAAACGATTACGAAGAGGATGTCACAGCGGAAGACAACAGCGCGCTACGTCAACTGTGCAAAATACAACTCAAAAATCCGCTTCCGCTTTCGGGCATTTGCAGTTTTTCGTCAACTGGAATGCAACTGCTGCTTGCTTTCGCGACGTTGCGCCCACTGATAATACTCGACTGTCGACTGCAGATCTTCGGTGGGTTTCGTATCTCTGTATGTGGTTGTTTTTGCGCTGGCTGCTGGCATTCCTTTTACTTGGTACGGCTATCGCTTTTATCAATGCTCCTGCGGAGTTGTGAACGGCTTTGTGTTGTCGTTCGCAGTTTTTGGTGGGGCCAACATTGCCTTCTCTCTTTGCTTCGCCTTTATGGTTGTTCTCATGAAATTTCCCAGTTTTAAATTTTAAAAGAAGTTTGCATAAAGCTGCCATACAAACGGAACGAACAAATTTATGTCCTCGTATGGAAAACTTTTTCATTTGATCAGATATCTTCATGAAATCTGGCATCGCTTATTTTGCAAAGCAGCGCTAGGAAACCTGAAGAAATTTGCTAAATCCGACTTCTATAGCATACAGCTGCCATACAAACTGAACGATGATATGTATATCCTTGTATGGAAAACTCTTTCATTTGACGAGATATCTTAAAGATATTTTGCATTAATTATTTGCTAGAACAAAGCTACAATATCCGAAGCAATTGTCTGCATCGAATCACTATAGCTTATAGCTGGCATACAAACTGGCCTGGCTATTCAAAATCCAGTTCTTGTAGGCATCTTTTATATTTGTGCAGGGTTAGCAAACGAACTTAACATTTTTCATTGTTTTTTGTTTATTTTGTTGTAAATTAATAATATTTTTTTTTATTTTGATCTTAAGTTAGTCTTGAAACATTTACAATGTCCAACAACTTAGCAACTGAAATGAGTTCATTTTCCTCGAATTTCCATTACAAATGATAGCCTCGCTGCATTTCAGCTCAAAACGAATCCGAACAAGAATTATTTCTTGGAAAACTATGCAGCTTAAATTAAACTCTTATCTTTAGCAATATATCTAAGCTAGAAGTTATAACCAGAATTTGCTCATAACTCTTCCATATCATCTGCAAATCAAATATTTTGCCAAAACTGCAGTAATAAAAAAACTCCGCTGCAATCCAATATGCATATTTAGTTTTGTACACTGCCAGCACTAGCTTGCTCTCTCTGCCGGCAATAGTTTGCATTCGCACGCTGCTTGTTTAGCAGCACTGTTGCATAAAACATGAAGTCTTACAGTTTTTATCTGGCATGCTGCTGCGCCTAAATGTATGCATCACGCTTTGATGAGACGTTCGTCTGCTTATATATTTCAGTTTACTTTCGCAGTTTCGGCTTTTGCTGCTATACATGTGTAATGCGCAGGCAAATCTCGTTATGAATTTTTAAGTAATTTCACTTTCCCCTTCGTATATTTAGAATATTTTGCGTCTACGTGCCAGTGCCGGCACGGCGCCTGCCACCCATTTCATTACTCCGTCTTCGCTATAGCTTACAACTTATTTTCTTGATGTTGCTTTATTATAATTTTTGTGTTTTTTTTTTTCTTGTTTTTTTTTTTCTTGCCATTGCCATACTGCGCCACTGTAAACTAATTTGAAATGTGGTTTTGGCGGTATTTTCTTGCTTTCACCATCGTCATGGCAGTCTCAAGAAGTGGCTGTGGATGAGCACTGGCTGGCTGGTACTATGAGATTCGAGTGCGACGGGTGTGCGCGTGCAAGGAGTGGCCGCAGGCGCAGGTGTGGTTGCTGTGGCATATTCGCCTTGTGGCGGTGTACAAGCTGTTGCTTGGTTGCCTTTTGCAGCTGTTGTAGCTTGTTGCGGTGGCAGCCAGCGTCAGCTACTTACAAAATATTTTCCGCCACTTCAGTGCGCTTAATAAAAATTTAATATATATTTTGCGTAAAATGCGCAAGGACTTCAAATAAGACAGTTCATGGCGTGAAGTTGTGATGGGAACGGTACGGTCGGCGTGCGTGGAGCAAAGGGTAGCTGGCGGCGTAAAAAAAAAAAACTGGCAAAGTTGTGGAAATTTAATTTCAAATAATAATATATAAAATTAAGTAATGTAATTTTACATATTTACTTTTCATTACGTCGTTATGCCTTGTTGCTGCTCACCTGCTTCTTACCTTTTTCTTACGTAGCTCGACAAGTACACAGTGGTGGCTTGCTTAACAAATTTTTTGTGTGGCATGAAATTTACAGTTTTAAATTAATATCGAATGAGCATCTTATAGCTAGTATGTATGTTTATATACATATATGCATATATGTTTGTGTGTGTGTGTTTATGCGCAGTATAAAGCACACTAAACTAAATTCCTTAAAGCGTATTGCTTATAAGCATGTCATTTTCAAAATATTGTTCTCGACCACACGAGACCTCCTTGTGACACTATAATTTGCCACAAAATACTCCTTATTTGTCGCAAATTAGCTGAAATTGCGTTGCCATGGCAGTCGCTCGCCAAAGCAACCGCATGCAATGTATGTACAGCGGCAACCAACCGTAAGCTGTTTACAATTTCTCATTAAAATTTGCCAAAATCACCACAAACGACAGTCGTCATAATGTGCAACGGTTGTACGTCTGCTTATTTGCAACCGCAAATGCATGTACATGCACCCACACGCCCGCCTACACCTAGCACTTTCGTCACGCCCACATAACGCGCTAACGTCATTATATTCGCTACTTCAACTCAATTAACACTTCATGTAATTTGTGCCGATTAGAAAATAATTAACACCAAAGTTTCGCAAATATCGCACCGCAACGGCCACCAGCATGCCTAATTCGTATTAGATCCACTAACTGTACAAAATCCGTTAAGCCAAGCCATTATCTCTCAAGGCAGACGCCGCTGCCCGCAGCTCGTTGATAGTTGAGACGTCAATGTTTGTTGCAACAACGCCTGCCACATTGCAAGTGAATGCGAAAAACAGTTGTTTGTTTTTTCTGCAGATTTTTCTTTAAAGTCTATAATTATTTTTGGAACACTAAAGTGCATTTCATGTCGCAAAGCTCTTGTAAAGCAAACGTCATTTGACAAAATAACTTTGCGAAATTTAAAACAGAATACTGTCGAAGGCAGCGCCACAATCTCCGATCGCAATCAATGCAAAGAATATTTTTTCGTATCAAAAGTCTATATATACAAAATGCACTTGTGAAGCGTATTATTCTAAGTAAACGATTTTCTTGTTTTTAATTTTTCAATTCGCTTCCTTGCCCTTCATTGCCATAATTTAGTACTTGTTATGACGTTCTTGTTCTACTAACTTCAACTCGCGCCTGCTTTCCTAACCTTCTGCTCAATACTACCGTCGTTTTGACACTTCATTACCATGTTTTCTTTGGCTCAAAACAGCGAATGGAGCCATGTATGTATGTCCACGTCTCTTACGGTCTGCTACACTTAATTCAATACATAATATTTGCCTTGAGCGGTCCTCAGCTTGTGCGCTACTATTGGGTGTTTGTCCATCCCCTAGCAAACATAATTACAATATTCCCTTAACCTTGCGGTGTTAAAAACGACAATTTATCTACCTGTTGGAAGTCATTTGTAGTTGCGTTAAGATATGAAATTTGTTAATTTTTGTTGAAAAACGGTAATGTAGAATTAAAACTTTTTTTATATTTTTAGCCCAACAAATTTTTATTTCAAACAAAAATTAAAAAAATACAATAGTTAAAAAATTTAAAAAATATTACAATTGAAAAA
>NW_017536030.1:154271-169560 GCF_001853355.1 Bactrocera latifrons | reverse complement strand
TTATCTTCGTAAAAATTTGGTTTTGTGTATCCTGTAAAGACGATTTGGCTACATTTTTTGATATAGTCGCAGGATATATGCATTTTTGGCGTATTGAGAACGCAGCTGCTTCTATACTCAACTGTCTTACAACCATTCAAATACACATAAATAAGTATGTAAGCTTAAATATTTGCGTAGACATTACTAAGCTGCCTCTGTTACGTTTGCAACCTCCACGTTCACGTTATGTTTTGCTCACAACAAAGAAAATGTCATTTGTGTGCCTCACCCCATAACTTCGTTTACTTGTGTTTGTTTACACGTTTTTTTGCAATAATCCTCTACAAAATCAACTAACTGTACTTAGGAAAAATCATTATGAAAATTACCAATATTTACTTTCCAAATGACATGCCACAAATGAATGGAAATCCCTTGACAAGTTCGCTCGATGATAAAATATGAGCACAACTGTCAAGTTGACAGCTGAAAATATTGCGCAATAAAAAACTTTCTTGCATACGCACACACCCACTGTGACGTGGGTGTGATTGCGTCGCATAAGGGTTGGCCGCATTTTGTATAGCAGCTGGCATACACACTTCTCTTTTACAACAAATACTTTTCTTCTACCACGCCACCACTGTTTGGCGCTGTCATCGATTCGAGCGTTTGACGACACTTCTGTGTGCAATTTTTTTAAAAGCTTCAATATAGTCTTACAAAAGTGCGAAAAAGTTTCGATGTGAAGAAAATGAACCTGCAACGTAGAAAATAAATACAAACTGCAAATAAAAAAATGTTTTCTTATTTACAAAAAATTTTCAGCACCAAAGCCCAAACGCCAAATCTGCCGCTGGGACATATGCTGTACATACGGCGTGAGCGATGTTTTGTCAACTAGGCGGTCGCTCCAAATTCTGAAGTAGAATTGCTGGCACTAACCTATTTCTTAAACTGTCACATAAGCATACAATGATTACCAATATATTGGTCTTTAGAGATTTTCAGTGAGAGCACAAGCATAAAAGCGGTAGCAAGCAGAAAGGTTAGGTTGATTGGTTAGGAGCAGGTGGCAACAGCGTACAATAGTTGATTTTGTGGATGCTGATATTTATGCTCCTGCGGCCAGTTATATAGTACATTAAATCGACTTTACAGGCTTTACCGAGGCATATTTATTTATTTTAATTTTATTTTTTTTATCTTTGTTAGCTTATAGTTTTAGCTGCTCAACAAGCGTATATTTTGCCTCACGCCTTGTACATACTTATTTTTGTCTGTCAAACGCTGTCTGTATTACCAAGCGACTTGTTGCCTGCCTTCATTGGTTTCAAGCAGTATAAATGTACTCATCCCTTGGAAAGCTCTTCTGCAGTGCCTCACTTGTATTTGTTTGTTCATTTTATGCTCCTTTTACACTGTACTGTCTCTCTGCCATTTGGTATTGGTGTCGTAGTAACGTAGAAAGTCTGCCTAAAAGTTTGTTGCTTGGTTACAAGTGGCACAATCTCCGCAAATCCGCCAACGATCCGCCAAGGTCCTTCAGAAAGTGGCAAATAAAATAAAGTGTCACTTATTATTGCTCAACCTAGCATAAGCTGTTGATTACTACAATATTAAGAACGCACGAATAACTTTGGTGCACCACTAGAGCATTGGCTCAGTAGTCAACCGACCGAGTGGCCGAGGTATCCACCGACCGACCGACCGACCGACTATTGGACAATGTAGTAACTTAAGCCCCTGCATATAAATGCGCTTAGTGGAGATACTCACTCACTCGCTAGGTGTTAGTGAGAGTGTTATGCAACGAAAGGGTTTAAAAATGAAATAAGAAATAAGTGTATTACGAAAGGCTGTTGTGTGGGGATCAACACTAAGGGATGCCATATTCATATGTACATCATGTGTGTATGCCTATGTTGCCACTACCTTCGTCTTTGTAGGAAGAAAGCTGTGTGCATGTATGTAGCCATGAAAATGTCAGCAACTATAATGGCAATAAACAGTATTTGTTGCTGCTCGGCCCTCATGTTATATTTTGTTGCAGCTGCTGGGAATCACATAACCGCACACAGTGCACCGTGCTTTGGTGTATACCACCCTTGCCACACTTTTTTGTTTTGCTTTCTCTCTGGTTTTTGTTTTTGTTTTTTTCTTTTATTTTTGTTTTCCATTTCTAATTCCTGCCACTTCTGATGCTCTTTAGTGTGCCAAAACTTTTGCTACTTTTTCTTATATAGTTCCGTAAATATATATATGTTTTTCTTTCAACAACGAACACTCGCTTTCAGGCGCCTTCGTGCAGCTTTTACACTCGCACACACATTTTAAACCTTTCATAATTTTCCGACACATGTCAATGGTGGAAAGTAGTAACTTTAGCACTTCACCACAAGGTCACACGGTCCGACAGGCGTGTATGCATGTATGTAGGTTGGTCAGAGCGTAGTAAATAAATAATATAATGAAAGTTAGTTACTGAAAAGACGCCGAGCAAATAAGAAGTGGAAACTTAAAGAACAAAAAGGACTTGAGTTTTGAGAGCGTATGTCGCACAAAGCGCCTACATATGTGCAGCGAAACTTGACATGAAATTCAATGAAGTCACTTTCGCCAGCTACTCACGTTACCGCTAGTCACTGGCACACTTCCTCAAGTGCCTGCGCTCCTAACGCGCGTTGTTTCATTGCTTTCTTCTGTGATTTTTTGAGTGGTCATTTCTTTATGAATGCACCGATGTCTCATGTTTTGCGGATTTGTCGCTCTTTTGAAGCGACTTTACTTTGGTTCTCACTTATATTTTGTAATTAGCATATTGAGATATTTTTTATTAAAAGTTTTTGATATTAATACTAAAAAAAAAATTTTGATTTAAGTAAATTTTTTCAGCAGCTTATCTCAACGGCGATTCAAAACATTTAGCATAAGAAAGATAGTAAATCATTTCGTACCAAAAAAAATGTCTTTTGTAATCTAGAAGGTGTTTGTATGAGGTGTTACCTAAGCAACATCGTACGTTCTCATTTTATAAAAAAAAAATTATATATATATATATGAATAATTAATAAATTACTTGAAAATATATTTTTGAGATGAGACATGAGGCACTAATTTTCTTTTATATTTTCTATTTTTTTCAGGTAAGTGATGACGTGCTAACGCTAGCTTTGAATCAGAATCAAGTAAGAAATTTTTTGTTTTTTATTATTTTATTTTTATTACAATACAATTGTCAAAAGTCTTGATATGAAAACTTACGATATCTATAAAGGCGTACACGCATCTCGTGACTCAATTAGTATTTATACGTATTCCGGCAAAACCATGAGTCCTTTAGAAAAAAATTAAATGGTAAAATTGTAGGTAGTGAAAAGATCCATAAATGACGTATACGCAACTCTTTCCCATAACCTCAAAACAAATACAAAAAAATACTACTTTACCAACAAAAATTCTACGACAAAATAACTCTTTTTCTTTTCCAATGTCCTTCATGCTCCTATAATTATTATTATTTTTTTTTATATATAAATGCTATATGCTATATAGTACTCAAATATCGGCGGTTCTAAAAGCACAAAAATAATTTGTATATTATTTAAATATTTGAGCTACTCAAGAATACTATATATACTAGATAGCCACTGCCAACTGCTCATTTTTGCATTATTTGGTACGAGAGGGCGTATACGTAACATATTTGTGAGAAAAATTTCGTGAGCATTAATTGGAGTAAACTTTGAAGAGATATTAGTTCAATTATATATTATATTGCATATCAATTATATACTCGAAAAGCTAAATCAATAAAATCTTCATTTTTGTTATTAAATTTTGTAAAAATTTTCACCTTTATAACAACATTGTTGTAATTAAATTAATTTAACAAAAAAGAAAACACCTATAGACTGTAATGTACTGAAATGAAGGCTTGAAGCGCTGTTGTTAGTTGTACGATTTAATTAAAATCCATTAAATGTTGTGTCAACTAACCGTAAATTAAACACTTAAGTTTTTGTGCTACGCTTGAAACCACTAATGGAAGGTAAACTCAAAATAAATGGAAATATGCATGTGAGTGTATATGTATGTACTTTAATTGGTGGTTGCCGAAAATTAAGTAATATTGCAAATAAATTGAAACTTTATTATTATGTTGTGTTTGATTTGATGGAATTTGTATACATTTGATGGACATGTGTAATTATGTCCTTTAAATTTATGCACAACAATGTCCACTGCCTTTACGTTGTACGTAAAACAGAAACAAATGACATACCGACATTCATTAATTCTATTAATACTGCCAGCGTTATGCGAATTGTTATAAATAAACCAGACTATTCATTAGTTCATCAGACTGCTTGCGTGAAAATCATCACAAAAATCTATTATTTAGAATTTAGAATTTACTATGATTAAAAATTAAAGAAACATGTGTGTGTGTGTGTGTGTGTGTATATATATATCGAATTGTTTAATTACTTATTAACTATGCGCATAGTGCCGGTGCAGTTGTACTTACTTGCATGCCTGCATACTCTTTGCTTTACAACGTGCTTAGCATATTTATTATTTCTAAATTTGTATGCTGGAATGAGAATAATAAAATCTAGTAATGAAAATGAAACTTGTAATAATATTGGCATATAAAGCGTTATATTAGCATTGAGTGCCACTTTTTGACATCATTTCTTAATTTGTTTTCAAACTAATCTGGCAACGTTGTCCGTCATTGCTTACAATTACATTGGGTAAAAAATACGTTCACGCTTTTAAAATCGTACAATTGCAGTATGTGTCGGGCATACATAAAAAATTTCAAAAATTTATCGAATCTTGCACACATAGCCAACTTTACTCATAGTAACACAAGTTAATGAAAATATAAAATGAGTAACTAACTACCTCCAGGCAAATCAAAATTCTTATAAAGTAGCAATTAACCACGTAATACTTATGTCAATTACAAATCTATTAATATGGATTAGTTTAACTATTATCGCTCCAAAGATTACACCAGCTAAGGCTCAGCAACTTTTTCTCACAAAAAGGTTACGTATACGCCCTAGAGCACCATATACCTATTACAATAATGAGCTGCTGGCTGTGGCTGTAGAAACTAGTATGCTTGAGTAGCTCAAATATTTATACAATATACAAATTGTTTTATTTTTTTTTTTGGATCCGCCGATAGCCTTGCTACTATAGCATATACCTGTCATACAAACTGAAGCATCAACTTTTTATACAGAAAACTTCTTCATATGACGAGGTTTTTGCACAAAATTTGGCATGTGTTATTTTCTAGGTCTATGCTACCACATCTGAATAAATTATTTAGATCAGACCACTATAGCATATAGCTGCCATACAAATTGAACGATGAAATAAATATCTTGTATGGAAAACTTTTTTATTGGAGAAGATATCTGCACGAAATTTGGCACGAGTTATTTTCGATATCAACGCCTCCATGTCCGAAGAAATTCTCTAAATCCGACCACTATAGCATATAGCTGCCATACAAACTGAACGTTGAAATTCATATTCTTTGACGAGATATCTTCACGAATTTTGGCTTGAATTATTTTCCGAAACAATATTACGATATCTCAAGAAATTCTTTAGATTGGACCAATATCGCACATAGCTGCCATACAAAAAAGTTATCAATCAAAAATAAATTCTTGTATGAACTACTTGTTTTTTGTGGAAAGCAAAGAAGCTAACATACTTCTTTGCAGCTTAAACATTATTTGTATCAATATCTGTTTGGCCATTAAAATAAAATACAATATTTTATAAATGAAAAACATAATGATAAACGAAAGCCCAACGCTAAAAGCAATGCAAATCAAATTTGAAAAAATCAAATTCAAAACCAGCGATACAAAATTGCAGTCCGCCATTGTAATTTCCCATGGTGGTGACAAACTCACGCGCTTAATGCATAATGTGTGTTTACTTTTGACAGCAGCAGCAACATGAGCGCGCCAAATAGAAACCGTCATTTCAGCTGCTGCAACCAAAACTCTTAGTAAACGAAGGACTCAGCGACTCCTAGCCACATGCAGATTATTGTTATTGTTTTTAGTATGCATTGCCAATAATGTAGCGCTTTCGTTTGTGCAACAGAATTCTGAAATGTGCTTCATATCGGCTGCGGTTGCATGATTATGCGGCAACATCTGACACATTCACAGTTCATTATACTTCAATTCTAATATGAAGGCATTCGTGGCGATGTATCGTGTTGCTGCTAAAAAGTGTTGTCGTCCGCTGTTTAACAGTGCTGGTAGTGTGTTATACAGCTGTATGTTTCTAAACAGATAGTGATTTGTATGACAGGCCGCGCAGTTGTGCCACTGAAATAAACAAATTTGAGCGACGCTGAGGTAACTGTCAATGCTCAGACTTTTTGACACTTGATATGGCATGGGATTTGAAAGTTTGAGCCTTTGATTACGTGCTCATGATATCAGCGATTTTTCACTGAATGCACACATCTGCATGTATGCACACATATACAATCATATTTATGCATAACTAAACGCAAAGTACTTTTTACTAAAATATTTCCAAAACTTAATAACAATATATATATATATATATGTATGTATAAAAAATTCAGCTCACTTCTCAACCGCCTGGTGAATATTAAACATGCTTTGTAGGCTATATTGTCGAAGAAGTATTTCTGTAAACTCCTCCATTCGCGTTGATAATTTACATATTCTGTGCGATAAATTTTGCGAGCACTGCGATTCGTAGTGAAAAGCAGAACAACAAAATATGCAACCGCCATATGTCGCTCTTCTCGCCCTTTTGCGCCAGTTCGTTGTGCGTGAAGAGAGCTGTTGCCTCTGATGCTTGATGAGATTGTATTGGATGACAAGCGAGGACAATGAAGTATTAATGGCTAGCACAGATGGTGATAATTTCAAGCGTTGACATTGAAGTGTTGACGACCAAAGGACCAAATGAAACGAGCTGTTGCGCTGCTAAGCTAAGCTAAGGGCTCATCAATTAGAAGGGGTACGGCTGGACTTTTTCCCATTGCAAAATGTTTTTGTTTTGTTTTATGTTCCTTGCTGGGGGAATACTACACAAAATGTATCGTAGATAAAAATAAAAACAGAAAAAACAGAAAAACGTCAGCTTGTATGACAGCTATATGTTATATTGATCGCATCTGCGCCATTTCTACGGATATTATAGCGATGGCTCGGATTGTAATCTTTGCCAAATTTCGTGTCGATCTCTCGTAAAATGGCAAAGTTTGTCATATAAGAACTTAATTTTTATTGGTCGGTACGTATGGCAGCTATATGCTATAATAGTCCGATCTGAAAAATTTCTTCACAGCTTATAGCTTTGCCTTGGATATTAACCTGTGTCGAATTTCGTGAAGATACTTTGTGAAATGAAAGTTTTTCTATACATGAACTTCAGTACATGTACATGTACATTCTATGTACATATATGCTATAATAGACCGATCCGAACAATTTCTCGGAAGATCGCATTATATCATTAGGCAATAATTAATTCCAAATTTCGTGAAGACATCTCGTCAAATGGAAAAGTTTTCCATAAAAAGACTTCACTCACATCGTGAATTTTGTATGGCAGCTATATGTTATATTGGTCCGATCTGAACCATTTCGGCTGATGTTATAGCGATGCCTTTGGTTTTAACCTTCACCAAATTTCGTGAAGATATCTCGTCTAATAAAAAAGTTTTCCTAACAAAGACTTGATTTTGATCGATCAGTTTGTATGGCAGCTATATGCTATAGTTATCCGATCTGAACCATTTCTGCGGAGATTGCAGAGATGCCTCGGATAATAATCCACGTAAAATATCGTGGAGATATCTCGTCAAATACAGTACTTTTTCATACAAAGACTTGATTTTAATCGATCAGTTTGTATGGCAGCTCTTTATGTTAGTCTATTTTTTTTTATAGGTTTCGAAGTTTTGAACTGTAAAAGCTTTCTCACTGCACTTTATCAAGATCTATTGCCATCAGGCTTGTTTCAGGCAACTATTTTCAATTTTTCCGCCTGACCTAAAGCACAAATACACATAATGCAGTGAAGCTACAACATTTTATTGCTACTATATCTACCGGCACTCACAGTTCTGCTGTAGTGTTGCATATTTTCCGCGCCCCATTAGCTAACGTTGCCACCATTACAGCGCCAATGAGTTGTGTCTAAATATATGTATATACATATACATATGCATATCTATGGGGTGCCTGTGTATGTGGTAAGCATATTTTCCGATTTCATGATCAGCTCATAATGTATGGTTGCCGCGTTGAAATCTGCTTTGAAAGGCTAAAATGACTGTTGATATGTGGCGGTAAGTATGCAGCAGCAACAAAAATTACAAAAAAAAAACAAAATCGTTTATTCGCATCGATTGTTCAGTTACCACAGCATTTCATGCCACATCATGGCTACATAAATTAATATGTGCAGGTGTGTGTGAGTGTGAGTGTGTGTCAACAAGCATTTCGTCATATTGGATGCAGCATGCGTACGCCTCGCTTGCGATACCACTGCGGCATATGCAAATGAGTTGTTTGCTTCGTTGGAAATTTATATGCGCACTAGGCTTATGGTCAACAACAACCCATCAGCAGCAACATCACTAGGGGCAGCAATGCAACCGTTAGCATTGGCAACTAATGCGTCCTGCTACAATGAGTGATGCTTGCACGGGCACACCAACACATCACAAGCGCTTATACATACATAAATGCACATTCAACGGCAATATGTTGCATGTGGCACACAGTTAGCCAGCTGTTGCAAAGTCTATGACTGTAGCTGCATAATCTGCGTCTCATTTGCATTATCGTATCTAACCAATTTTGTCCCGCTCTTTAAACTGCAGCTACTCTACTGGCCGACAACATCAACGCCGCCAATATATAACGCTTTTTATATATTGCTTTGAGCTTATTGTGCTTGTTGTTGCTGCTTTAGCTAGCGTATATGGCAATTTTTCATCGTGCTGATAAAATATGCAAAGTCTCTTCCCTTTCAACAAGATGCACACGGCTCACCACTACACCCATCAATTTGCCTGCTCAATTCGCCTAGTTTCATTGCATTCGATGGGCAACAGCTGAGTGTGCGCCGAAAAGTATGCTACTACATTCATTCAGGTTTGTTGGCTGCTCTGCTGTGTGGATGTGTGGTTGTGTTTGCTTGCTGTTGGCTTTGGCTTTGGTTGCAATGTTGGCGTTAGTTGGTAATTTCAAGTTGTTATTGTTGCTGTTATCGCTGATGCGATTAATGCATTTGCGTCCAACGCTCAAATATGGTTTCGTGTTTGCCTCTCTAATGGCTTGCACTAATACCTAATTTTTTATTTGACACTTATTTGGGGTGATATTTTGGTGCTTTAGCTTAATGTGAATGGCAAGTGAAGGGTGGCATTTTGAATAATTTGTATGAGCTGAAAAGAACGTAGGCGGCTGATGCGTTGCTGGTTCTACTAATATTAAATCCATCTATTTTTATTTATTATAATTTTGATGCGCCCTCATTGGCAGGCCAACTCTACAGGATCATCTAAAGTGAAAAACATACTTAAAAAGTGAAAACCCTAATTTAGAACTTGGACGAAGGTAAAAAAGACAGAAAATTTGATTTTTGGCAGACATTTTTCCAAAAAAATTAAAATTTTCGTGCAAATTTCCCGACATCTATTTTCACCAAATTATTGTAATCAGAAAGAATCCTTCGTTTAAGTCTTTAAGAACTGTATCTCAAAACTCTGTGTAAAATTTCATGAAGATCGGTTGAGTAGTTCTCGAGAAATCTTGCAACCGACTTTAAAGAACAGTTTCAAGAAAAACGCGGTTATTTACGGCGTTTTCAAGGCTGTACTTTCGAAACCATCACTCGGATCAACTTGAAAGTTTAGGACAATATTGTAGTAGAGTTTTAATACGTCTATAAAATGGTTGATTTTTTAAACCCGTAAGCCTATGGAACCCCCTAAGGCAAATGCATTATAAAAATGGTATTGAAAAAAGTTTTAACCACTATAATCGTTGCATTACCCTGTATGATAACTATAGCGTGTAATAAAATCAAATTGTATCAAAAAAAACTTTTTTCCATATATGCCTACGAACTTTTCAGCCCATCTGTTATGTCACATAAAATTATTTTTAAATTATTTTTCCTTAAATTTATTTAATGTTGCTGTTCTCAACTTTTTTTTGTTCAAATATTTGGCAAATATGTATGTTGAAGAGTAAATTTTCAGATTTCAAGCAGCAAACTACTCCAGTAAACTAGTAAAAAATATTCAAAATTAGTTGTCATTTTCATAAACAACAGGACTCTATGAGCATAAATATTTCTAGTTAAAAGCATTTGACAGACACAGTCTTTTGTGGAAAGTAAAATAAGTTATTTTCAAAGTTTCACACACTTGTCAATGCCATTAACGGATTTTGCAGAAATACTTTAAATAAGTTACTTACTGCCTACACATGCAAATATTACCATGATATGTACTGATGTACAGCAGCAGTATAATATTGAACCTTCGCTTTCAGATATAACAAATATATAACAATTATATAACCAATACATAACCATTTTATAACCAATACAAAACCATTTTATAACCAATATGTAACTATTTTATAACCAATATATAACAATTATATAACCATTTTATAACCAATACATAACCATTTTATAACCAATACGTAACCATTTTATAACCAATATATAACCAATATATAACAATTCTATAACCAATATATAACAATTATATAACCAATACATAACCATTTTATAACCAAAACTCCAATTTGTTGCAATATGCGTGACTTTTATTATATCGTTTTTCTTGCGCCTGTAAACTTGTGAAATGTGTTGTACGTTATTTAGCGTTTTTATTTGAATCCCAAAAACATAAATATGCGTTTAAACATTTCCATCCGGAATACAAAAATATATGTTTAAACGCCTCAAAGTGTGCAATGTGCCCGAATGTAAGTTGTCCATTGCAATTACACTTGACCTTTTTTCCTTGTGCAGCAACCCGCTTCTCGCCGACCCATTGTTATTGTTGTAATTTGTCATGCAAACACTTGCGCTTATTGTGTTATTGTATATAACTTTTGTTGTTGCCGCTGTTGCTATTGTTGTGCAGCATTATTTGCAATTAAAATACAACAACATTGCCAGCAGCAACAGCAACAGCTGCAGCAACAGCGACAATGACATGTAATTGCTTGCAACAATACACAATTACAAGTAACGGCGCGGAAGGAATGGCAATGCCAACACACACCCACACACACATTCCTGCACATACCATTACAACTGAATGCATCTATGTATTTGTTATGCTCGCATGCACTTTAATAGAATTATCATTAGAGCACATTCACGTCCGTTCCTTTGTATTTAATATGCAGACAAGCGCTCACACACAAACACACACACGGCACACACTATACAGTGCCCTCCTTTCTACTTTCAGGTACACCATATACTTGTCAAAATGTCAAACTACTCCAGTTGTGTGATCTGCTGCTCTCGTGCATATTGAAATTTATCTGCGTGTATCAGCCCGCTTCAGGTCAAAGGTGACAGTCGCATTGGGAGCGTTAATTGCTCTATTCGTTGCTAATTGTCTGCTTGCTTTTGTTATTTTTGTAATTACCGCTGTGCATATTTGAATTTGGCTATACCATTTGGCTTTAGATTCGGGTCAGTACATAGGCCCGTTATGCCTAATTGGCCAACAAAAACAACAAGAGCATATGCAATTGCATGGAGATATAATCAATTTCACATGTGAACAAATAATTTTGTTCGTGTGTGTGTGTGAACAAATGAATTGACCAGCACGCAGGTTGGAAAATATGACAGAAAGTAGAATTTTTGCTGCCGGGAACGTCAGAAATGTGTAGCCGAGAAATAGTTGTTTATAGTTTTTATTCAAATTAATGAAAATGAAGGCGCTTAAGGTACAATAATTTTCAACATACTAATTTCATACATATATCGGTTTGACAAATTTCAACATTCTAATTTAATAATAGGTTGTCAAAAAAGTCTTGCGGTATTTTTTATTTTTTATTATTTTTATTTTATAACGGTTTGATGACTCTTGACCGATGCTACGGCTGCTACTATGCCAGTCTCTTTCGACCAATTCAGCGATTTTATCGCAATTTTCGACGACAGGCTTTCCGGAGCGTGGCGCATCTTCGAGCACATCTACACCAGAACGAAAACGTTCAAGCCATCGTTGTGCGGTGGAAATGGAAACTATATCGGGTCCATAAACTGCACAAATTCTATTGGCGGCTTGAGCTGCATTTTTGCCTTTATCGTAGTAGTACTGTAAAATAGGCCGTATTTTCTCTTTATTTTGCTCCATGTTTGCGACGCTATAACTCACGAACGACTCAAAAGAAACGACAATCAATCAAACACGTGTTAGCGCGTGAAATGAGCTTTCCAAAAAGGTTTAGCATGACCCGATGCGACGAATAAAACTAGAACTACGTGCTCTCAGCGCCAACTAGCGAAAATACCGCAATCGATAATATTATATATCGATTCGAAAAATTCCAAAAAAAAAAAATCTTAGCTAAAAACTTCCCATTTTTAATTCGAATTATTTTGGCATTGAAAATTCAATTCTCAAAAAACATTTTTTTTATTACTTCCGATTTTAGGTTTTTTTGTTAAAAATTAATTTTTTTTTTTTAATTTTTAATTCGGATTTTGGGATTAATCTACTAAATTTCCATAAATTAGTTAGCATTTTATCATTTTGATTTGGATTTTGAGATTAAAGAATTCAATTTCCAAGTAATAAATAATTCCGATTTTGGGGGACGAAAAAATAAATTTCCAAATTTTGATTCCAATTTTGAATTATAGAATTTAATTTTCAATTTTTAATTTTGATTTTGGGATTAAAAAAATAATTTTTATATCTTAATTTCGATTTTGGAATAAAAAAAAATCCAATATTTGATTGCGATTTTGGGATTATAGCATTTAGTTTCCAATTTTTGATTTTGATTTTGAGATTAAAAAAATAAATCTCAAACTTTTTCATACCGATTTTGGGATTAAAGAATTAAATTTCCAAATCTTAATTTCGATTTTTGTGTTAAAAATTAAGTTTTCAATTTGTGATACGGCTTTTGAGATTAAACTATTAAATTTCCAAACCTAAATTCTCATTTTAGGATTTTGATTTTGATTTTGGGATTAAATAATACAATTTCCATGTAATAATTCTAATTTTAGTATCAAAAAAAAAAAAGTTTCCAAATTTTGATTCCAATTTTGAATTATAGAATTTAATTTCCAATTCCAAAAATAAATTTCCAATTTTTATTTGGATTTTGAGACTGAGGAATTAAATTTCTAAATCTTCGTTTCGATTTTGGGATTAAGCAAATAAATCTCTCATTTTTAATTCGCATTATTTTGGGATTAAAAATTGGATTCACAAAATTTTGGAAATGAAAATTTAATTTGAATTTAATTTTCAATTTTAATTTCCGATTACAAGTTGCAAATTGCAACAATAATTACCATAATCCTGGCACGCACACAAATGTATACGTATACCTTGCCATGACCTTACTTGAACACCAAATAAATAAGTATGTACATATTTACATATAGGTAAACAAAGTGGTGTGTTGTTATTTCCATTTTAATAAATAAATAAATACAAATTAAAATAATCGAATTGGAATTTGAATTTAATTACAACAAATACACAATCATTTACAGCAGTGCTTTCGACATATAAACCGCACGCGTAAATGTTAAATGGGTAGTGCGTATGTTGTGCACGTTTTGATATATGAATGGTTGTTTTTGTGTTTAAATTTTCTAAATATTTGTTTGTGGAGACGCCTCCACTTTTTGTTTGTCACAACTATTGTTTGAGTTTATTTTCACATTTAATTCTTTCCACGCGGTTTTGTGGCATGTCGCGCTGATAAATTTTAATTATTTACATTTGCATTTTAAACTCGTAACTGCGAGTTGTTTTCAGTTATAAATAATGATTATAAAATTGGTTTATTTTCTTTTTTTAATTAAGAATACATTAGTGATTGGTTTCATAGCCTGAAGTGACTGGCGTTTGCTGTTGAAATGTGAATTGTGAATTCATTTGTGTCAGAGCGCACTCTTCAGCTGGAAAATGTGGGGTGTTAATTTAGTGAAATCTTATAGTTTAGCATTTAAAAAAATTATAACTAAAATATTCTGTAATTTACCACTAATTGGCATAGATTATATGTCGCTTGCTCTGCTATGATAGGCAAGAAAATGAAAATGAAATAATAATAAAAAAAAATTGAAGTAAAAAATAAATAAAAAATTAAAGTAAAAAAATAAAATAAAATAGAAAAAATTTAAAAAAGGATACAAATCACTAATTACTTTGATGCTTGGAATTTAGTTAACTATGAAAATAAATTTCCAGATTTATGCCTATATTCTTCCTACCCTGGCATAGGAACAGAATATTATTTTTTTTACCAGACTGATCTTTAGTATTCATGAAACCATTTTCGGCATCTTCACACACTTATTATGTTTACTGATGCATATTTTCCCACAACTGAACATTTTTTATGTATGTATATGTACATACATACATACATTATATCACGATCTAGAACATGCCACTCGTAATAGTGACTTTTCACCCTACACTCAAAGCAAATATTAACAGTTTTCCTCTGTTTTGCTTTACATAAACAGCTTCTTTTTTCCTGAATCCTTTCCTTTTCCCATTTTAGAATTTCTCCTTTTAGTTAAAATCAGCAATCACTTACCGCTTTTCCGTGAAACATTCCACTTCGACCTTCCTTTGTTTTCGCTCTCTACTCGCTTACACTCTCAGAAAAAATGCCAGTGTGGTCCTTGCATATTTATAAATCTGTAAATTATGCAACTTTAAAGTCAGGGAAGAGTGAGCATGGCAGTCTCGCGACTGCTTTCGCTTTTCCTGCATTTTTCTAGTTTTTGCCGTTCATCTCTCGCTATTTGTAAATTGGCTATGCAAGCGCTGACTTTTCTGCTAACCGTTGCATAACGTTACCTTTGTTGTTGTTAAATTTTCTTTAACCCATTATGTTTTTGTGCGTTAGCTGCCGATACCATACCTTTTTCATATAAATTCGTTTGATTATTCTGCTTCTACTAACTTAATGTATGCCTTTGATCTATAAATGCGGTGAAAAAAAATATACAAAAAATTTTT
>NW_017536030.1:149062-153673 GCF_001853355.1 Bactrocera latifrons | reverse complement strand
TTCTTTTAATATTTTTATTTTTTATTTTATTTTATTTTTTTTTTCCATTTCTTAATCAATATTTTTTTTTTGCATTTGGCAAAACTGATATTTTACGCGTGAACAATTTTGATGTGCTTGAACTCGCTCGATGATAGTGGTGCCATTATTTATTCTTTTAATTGTGTTGTTAGTAATGTATCATATTCAAACACACATTAGAGGGGTTCGATATATATTTTATATAATCGGGTATGCGAGAAATGTTGTCCAAATCGTTTTGAATGAATTTAGTACCGGTGTAGAATCCTGATTTTCTGAGTGATTTGGATGTCTGCTGGTCTAAGATAAGTTTGCATAATAGGTTGTGTGTTTGAGCTTGGTCGTAATGACTTCCAGAGTGCAGGCAATAAGTATAAGATACGTAATGGGCCTCCTAAAGACTCTTAAAAGAGCGTCGTCAGATATGCACTTTACCAACGTACCTCCCTAAGCAGAACTTTTTGTAAAATCTTTCTCCTTCGAAACCAAATAATATTCGTTGGAGTAAAACTTGCAACAAAGAAAAATTCGAAAAGAAAAAAATATACATATATAAATTATTTGACATGATTTGTAAATCAGAATATTGTGAGCACACAAAATCAAATCGGATTTGCGCGGACGTGCTTGTGGCAGTCATGCAGAACAACTACAACATGAGTAGCACTTAACAGTAAATGTTGTGGTGGCATTGTGCAAAGCTTTGCTTACCACGCAGTTTAACTAACATCACGCCGCTACAAACGCCATCACCACTCAATCAAAAGCACTCAATTCTGTTAAGCAACTATTGGTTACAGAATTTGTATGCAGCAAGCGTTAGTGCATTTCAGTTTACCAAGTCGAATAGAACATTCTTTCTTTTAATTTTTATTTTTGCAATAACTTTCCTCTTCGTACCGAAATAAAGATTTCTTGCACTGCTCGGTAATTTAAAAAACGTTTACAATTCACCATTCCATTATATATTCAGTGACTTATATATTTTTTTATGAGTTTCTGTTTTTTTTGTTTTCTTGTCTATTTTTCATTAAGTTTCTCTTGCTTTGATTCGTTCAATACTATATACTCGTGTTTCTATTTTTATCATATATTCTGATTTCCATTTTGCGCTTGTTTCCTTAACCGCTTTCACAATTTGTTTCTATCAACCGCTTTTAAGCACTCTTTTAACATTTTGAGACGTCAGTACCTAAATGTATACCTTGCATTTTTGGTATGCAAAAGGATTTTATACTTTGCAGACAAGCTGACATTGTTTTTGTAAATAGTAAAAGTAGGCCAAAAGTAAGCTATTCATTTAGGAGTGGCTTAAGCTCAACCGTGTAGAATTGCTGGAGAAAATCCTAAAAAAATATAATTTTAATTTGATACCCCAAGCCATCAAATTGATATTCATAGTAAGCATTTGACGCTCCTTATAGCGTTGACAGCTTTGCCGTTGACGACCTTGATATTTTCACAAAAACGGCAACTGCTTGCCGAAGAAGTTCTGAAACAATGTCTTTGACAACGGTGTTGTTGATGGACAAAGCGTTGACAGCGCAAGTTTGAGCCGCCGTGCAATACATAGTGCTGTCAACTGGCGGTGATTTTTCAACATCGTCACAAACATGATTATCAAATGGATATTTTAATCTCCACGCAGTTTCTAGGAACACACTGATGGGCAAGCGTAGCGAAATACTTGGATTGGAATGCGTGCAAACCACCATAAACAGGAGCGAAATTTAGCCGAAAGCAATTTATGCGCTGCATTTGATAGGTGTGTACAGTGAAGCCGCTGGCAAGCGTTCCTAGAAAGAAAGAAAAAATTAATACTTGGATTAATGAGACAAATGCTGTTTCGCTGGAAAGAGATGGGCGCAGCATCCATTGCCCACCTTTAGAACCCCATTATCTGCTCGTTCAGTTTCAACCAAATTCGGTATTTAGCATAATCCCGACATTCCTTTGTTATGGTGCGAAAATGGGTGATATCAGATCACAACTGGGCATACTTTCCATATAACACAATTTTAAGTTCAATTTGAAACTTTCACTTTTCAGTACACAAATCAAGAATGAAATAATATATCAGGATAAAACTTTGCACGAATAGTGCATTTGTTATGTGCCATCTTATGACTAAAAGGTGCTCAAATCGAACCAACATTTTTCAAGCCCCTAGCTACTGTATATGTGGACCCAGTGCTTTTAGTTGACTTATTACCGAAAATATCGGTTAATGTGTGAGATATATAATTGAAATTCCTGTGTGCAACAAATTAATTGAATCGGATTAATACTTCCCGTAGCCCTCATATACCTAATATAAAGGTTTTTGAACTCCCGGATGACTTTATACCGCATATATAGGCCAATATTTGAGTTATTTCAATAAAATTTAGAGAGTGTGTTTTTCTAATAACGTTACGTACTTGTGCTTAGAATGAATAAAATTAGTTGAAAATTATGTACCTGAAGTTTTTCTCCCTGCTTTAATCCTAGCAGGTCGAAAAGAGCAAGTAGCTCTTCCTTATTTATTTTATTTTAAAGTTTATCCTTTAAAGTTATGCGTTTGCGTAAGACATTCTTTTGCGTAGCACTTACTTGACCTTCAGTTGTGCCAAGAAATCGTTGCGTCGCAAACAATACACAGTAAGACGCCCACAAGGTAGCGAAGCGCTTACATACTTCAGTAATTTTGATATTACAGTATTGTGGTATTTTTGCTTACGACCCTGAAACCTTGCCAAGTTACAAGTTAAAGAAAAGTGTACATATTATCCGTGGATTTTCTCTTTTTTTTTTTTTTTTTTTTTTTTTTTATTTTTTTTTTTTTTTTTTTTTTTTTTTTTTTGTTACAATACAGTATATACGCAAACGTCTGTATATTTTATAAAACGCCAAGTAAGAAAATGCGTATATACATATATACACATATATTTACCATGTATACGAATTTACTATGGCGTCACCTAAAATGCAAAATAACGTAACATCAATTTCCATTAGTTTACAAGTGAA
Source organism: Bactrocera latifrons (assembly GCF_001853355.1). Lineage (NCBI taxonomy): Eukaryota > Metazoa > Arthropoda > Insecta > Diptera > Tephritidae > Bactrocera > Bactrocera latifrons. Next base: position 150,643 of record NW_017536030.1, on the reverse strand, counting down.
GGAAAATCGATATAATGGAAACCACTCATATTAAAATAAAATTAGAGTTTTGTTTATAAAATGGTTATATATATTGGTTACGTATTGGTTACATATTACTTATATATTGGTTATATATTACTTATATATTGGTTACATATTACTTATATATTGGTTATATATTGCTTATATATTGGTTATATTGGACAGCGGAAGTCAATTTAGAATTTTTTGATGATACTTTGTTTGGCCCTTTTAAGGGACGATATGTACGTATGTTTGTATATATGTTTGTATATCGTACCATTGTAGATACATACATACATTATACCCTTGTATATCCAACCATTAAAATCTTTATGTGCACTTAACAACACTCAATTCCATTTATTTTTTATACAACTCTGCAGCTTTTTAATTTTCGCGCAATTGAGCATAGTTTTAATGCAATATATGTACTCAAGCGTAGGTATTAATTGAACTATAATGTTCGACTATAACTTTTGTAGCCTTACCTTTTAATACTACTTAACTTTTTCATTGCCATTTTAAATGCATTTTTTCTGATTTTGCTATTTTTCTCATTTTCTCTTTTCGGGTAAGTGTTCTCAATCAAGCGTAACAGCTCTTATTTGTAAGCCATCTTATTGTAAGTATCTGTAATGAATTAGAGAAGCTCTTCGTCACTAATAAATGTGTAATTTCCAAAAAAAAAAAAAAAAAAAATGCAACGAACTGCAAACATTTAATTGCATCAAGCACTAAGAAGAGAAATTTCATTCTTGTCGTTCATCTGCTGGCAGTAGACGCCCAAAAGCAGACTTTAACACATGCGCCATGCAATAATTGACCACGCCATTTTGTGCTGCTGACCTTTATGCTCTAGAAAGTTGGCGACCATAATTAAAATGTCCACAACAGCGTTGGGAAGCAGCGCGCTAAGGTCGCGTTCCATAAAAAGAATGTGCGCGATTTTGTATGAAATAGCGAAATAAAACATAAAAAAAAGGTGCGCAGCAAATAAAATTACTCACCACTATTTTATATTGACTTCAAAAGCACTGCTACCCGCGGAAAGCATTTATTTTGGATTTCTTTGTATAAATGTAAAGGAAATTTACACAAAACTTCCTGCTGGGTGTGTTGCATGCGCTCTGCTTAAAAGTATGGCCGTCTATTTTCAGGTGGTTTAATTTATTTTTAGTATGCGCCTCTATGTTGTTGGTCACGCATGAACTCAAGCGATGCCGCAACATGAAAATGCCATTTCCTATATCGTATTTCATTGGTCATTCGCTGTTGTTTTGCTTGCCATTACCGTGCTAGTTACGCTGGTGACCGTTACACGTACCACAAACACACACAAGCACGCTCGGCAGACACGCATTTGTAAATTTTGTGTTACATTTTATTTCATATAAATTTTGATTGAATTTTTTTCTGTTTGTTTTTTGCAATTTTGTGCGCTCTAAAAGCATTTCCGGTGAGTTAGGGTTTTTGTGCCAAAGACTCATGCTTGTTCAATTTTGAGTGATTGAGTTGTAGGAATATACGCAAACATGTTTATGTATATATTTTTATCTTCATAATTTTTATTTAATT
>NW_017536030.1:143893-148802 GCF_001853355.1 Bactrocera latifrons | reverse complement strand
TTTTTAATAATTTTTTTTAATATATATTTGTTTGCTGAACTATTAGTATGCTGCACTTTGTCCAGTGTTAGAGCAGCTTATCCGCCTAAAAGCACACATTGTGGCATATATTTGTGTTCTCTTGATAGCATTGCTGTCATTTTTGTGTTAAATCTTTATTGAAACTAAACGCTAATGCGCTGCGGTTAAAAGCATAGCTGGCACATAACTAATTATTTTCATATTTAGTTCGATATTTTGAAAATTTGTCGTCAAAGTCGCATATACATAAGCTGAAAATTAGATATTAAAATCTGACCACAGTACAGACCAACACATGAGATATTTGACAAGAATAATTGATTTATACCTAAAAAAAAGTTATTACTGTCGCGCTAAAACTCTTCATATACAAATACTTATATATTATATATATATTTATATAATATGTCTACCTAGTGCCAAGTTTCCTTTCCTTGTATGGAACACTTGCTTATTTGACAAGATATCGTCGTGTAATTTGTTGCACATTATTAAACTTGGCAACGCTACAAACTGAGCTAAAAATTGTACAGACCGGACCACTGTAGCATATAGCTGCCATACAAACTGACCGAACTACCTCGAATCCTTGTATAGAAAATTATTTTATTTGACAAGTTATCAGCATGAAATTTTGCACAGAGTATTACCTAATGCATCGCTAATATATCCAAACATATTGTTCATATTGGACTACTATAGCATATAGCTGCCATACAAACTGATAGTTCAAATTCATGTCTTTATATGGAAAACTCTTTTATATTACCAGATATCTTCACAAAATTTGGCATGTATTGTAGTCTAAAGTATCTTTAGAATATCTGAAAAAATCGTTCATATCGTATCACTATAGCATATAGCTGCCATGTAAACTAACCGATCCATATTAACTTTTTTTTTACTGTTTTCTGTTATATGTGATAAAAATGCAGCTGTGAAGGGTATTATAGCTTCACTGCAGCCAAAGTTAAAGCTTTTGCTTGTTTATTATTCTTATTTTTTGTCTTTTCTTTCGCGCCATCCCTTCTCTCTTTAACTACATTTTCTCCACCTTTGTCTAGCTCAAACTTTGGGTGTGAAACTGCACTTTAGGCCATTTTGCTAGAATCCAATGCAAAAACAAGCAAACAATCACTGCAAGCGACAAATGGGAACAATCAAATATACAACAACAACAGCAGTAAACAACATGTTAACAGTTTTGGCGCCGGCATTTGTTGCAGCTGACAACTTTTCTGTTGCACCGTGCAAATAACAGCACGCGAAAATCAGAAACAAAAACTAGTAAGGCAAATATGTTATGGCAGCCAAGTAAAAATTGTGCGGCCTTAAAAAATCACAACCAGCGACGAAATTGTCGCTGTACATGCTGTTGACCCGCGGCCACACCGCGTCGCCCACAACAGTTGCTGCTGAAAGTGCCAAAAAGCGTTGAAAAGTTTCGCGTTACGCGGATTCACTTTACAGCATGGTGACAATTTGTAAAAGCATGAATTTCGAAAGAAATAATGAAAAAATCCAAAGTAAAATAAGGAAGAACAGCCACCACAAGTGGCTGGCAGCTGTGTGCGCCAAATTTAATCTTTATTTTGTTGCTTTTGAATTTTATATTGTTGTTGTTATTCTTGTTACGCGGTTATATTGTAACTTTACAAATACATACATGATATATGTATATGTATATATTTAATATTTGTATATGTATATGTGTGTGTAAGTCTGCCGGTTGGTTGTGTATGTTCTCTCGTTTCTTTCGCAGAAATCCAACTTTTGGTGTGACAATGCTCGCCACAGCACCTTTCTTTTGAAACTTTCCGTTTTAATAAATAGCACTTCAGTTTTTTTGTGTGCTTTGTTACTCAGTTACAAAATAAAACTGTAGCATGCAACGACTTCAATAGGCTAATTCGCAAATAAAAAATGATTAACGAGAGAGCGTGGTGCCATGACAAGGCAAGCATATTCTTCTTAAATTTTTTACCCTTTAATTTTAATTTTATATTTTTTTTTTGTTTTGCATTTTTTTAACGATAAGGAAAATTAATATGACAAGGAAAGTATATCCTTTTATCTCCTTCTATGGAAAACTTTTTTATTTAAGAATATTTCTTCAAGAAATTTGGCAGGGATTATTTTCTAAAGCTGCACCACTATATGCAAAGAAATTGTTCGGATCGAACCAGTATAGCGTATAGCTGTCATACAAACTGAGCGATCAAACTCGAGTCCTTATATGTAAAACATTTTTATTTGTTGTTGTATCTTGGTGAAATTTGGCATATATTATTATCCAAGGCAACGCTACAATTTGCAAAGAAATTGTTCAAATCGAACCACTATAGCATATGGCTGTCATACAAACAGAGTGATCGAAATAAAGTTCTTGTATGGAAACATTTTTTATTCGAGCAGATATCTTCGAATTCGGGCATAGAATAAGCTCAAAAGCACAGCTATAATATCTCAAAGAAAAGTTTCAGATCGAACCACCCTAACTTATACCGGCCATACAAAATCCACTACTTCTTTGGATTTTTTTTCTTTTTTTTTTTTTTTCGTGAAGCGTGTTCTAGCTGCGCTGCAATCGAATTTAATATTTTTTCCTTATTTTTATTATCTCTTTATTAAATATCGTTTTTTAAATGTGTCGTGAAAATTCCTGAAAAGCAAAACAAATTCCTATTCTTTCCTTTTTTCTGCTTCAAATGTAGGACACCACAAATATTCTCTTACAGTTTGACTATTTGCCCCAGCGTAAGCGCACGCATACACACGCACTTCAGTTCGGCGCGTTTTTTGCCTCATAACGGTAAACTAACCATGTGGCATTATCGCCGACCTGCAACGCTCAGGTTACCGATTTGCATATTTTAAGGCGCGCATATTACTCACTTACCGTGATGTGTCAACTTATACTTACTAGCGTAATAGACAGTAAAAACACCGTGCCGCCGTGCTTGTTGCAAATAGCTTATATAGTAGGTGTGCAGCAGCACCATTGTTGCCGCTTTGTAGCGCGCTGAGCTTATCACACTCACAGACGCTACTGCAGACAAAGCTAGCTCCACCACATTTGCATTTGTTTATGTCACTTTGTGCGCTTGTCAACTTCAATTTACGACTTTGCGCCGACTATCGCTCGATTTGTCAGCAACACCGGCTTTGTGTGTAGCCGTCAGCTGTCCCAGTTTGCTGGCTTGCTCGCGCTCATGCGGCGCTTTGTTTTGGCGCTTCGGTTATAATTTTTCCTTTTGCCTTGTTTCTGTTGCTGTTTTTTACTACCTTGCACCTTGCATAATTTGCCATTACACATAAGCACAATTCGTTTCCTTTTGCGGTTTTAAAAATAGGTGATTTTGTCACGCGAGTCTTTTGACTGCTTTGGTGCGCGTTTTGCCATAGCGTGCGCTCCTTGGCGCTGCTAGAAGTGTTCTGTTGTCACCAAAAACGCCACTGATTTATGCTAATACTCTACCATATTTTTGCCACTTTATTTATTTTCACTTTCACTGCTGCGCTTGTCAACAAAAAAATCTACTATTGTAGTTTCTGTTGCTTTCATTGTTGTTGTTGTTAACATTTTTTTGTGTCAAGTGCTCTTGCAGTCATTAGGTTTTGTTGAAGTTTGTGGCATTTCACTCATTTGCTAAATTATATTTTTATTGTTTGCTATAAAATTTGTGGAACTGAAGCATAGTTTCAGGCGCGATGTGTGCTTGTGTTGCGTAAAACAACGAAAACTGGGTAATGACAGTTGAATTAGTCAACTACTTTGCGTCAATTCAAACTTATGACATAGTATAAATGGGACTTTAGTTTTTATACCCTGAACAGGGTATTTTAAGTTTGCCACATAAAGGGGAAAGTGTGCAACTGTCTGTATATATGCGAATTTGTCCTTCAGTTTTTGACATATCGAACTGAAATTTTGCACACGTCTTTTTCTGCCCAAGAAGCTGTTTATTTATCGAAAGTACCGATATCGTACCACTTAGAGATGTAGCTGTCATACAAACTGAACGATCGGAACCAAGTGCTTGTATGGAAAACTTTTTTATTTGATAAGTTATCTTCACAAAATTTGGCATGAATTATTGTTTGAACCAACGCTTTAAGCTCCGAAGAATTTGCTTAGATAGGATCACTATAATATATAGCTGCTATATAAACTGGCTGATGAAAATCATGTTCTGGTACGAAAAACTTTTTTATTTGATAAGTTATCTTCGCGAAATTTGACATGAATTATTTTCCAAGGCAACGCAAATATATGTGAAAAAATTTTGCAGATCGGTCGACTATAGTATAAAGCTGTCATAGAAACTGACCAAACAGAATCAAGTTCTTGTATCCTTTATATACATATATGAAGGTCATGATTCTCGTAAAAATTAAAGTGCCGCTATTAAAAAAATTGGTATCATACTTTAGCAGCATCCTTCCTTTTTTCAACTAAACAAAAGCTGCAATTCAGTGGCTCTAAAACTGCCCAACCTTAACCTTTATCGCTACTTCAATGCAATCGCTTGGTCACCACCAACACCAAGTGGCTTATTTACAATTGCAAAATACAATTCAGCCATCATGTCGTAGAATAATTAATTTGTTTTACCATATATGTATGTTTTTATGTATGTAATTGCGCAAATTTGCAATGTCAATACGATTGCGACACTGTATTATTACAGTACTGTGCTTTAATCGAATATTTCCAATTAAAAACTCAATTACAAAAAGCACTTAAGCAATACAAAAACATTTAAAAATTGAGAATTGAAAATTAAATAGAATTCTTTTTGTATTGCTGAAGGGAGAGAAAGAAGGCCGACGACACAAAGTTGCAGAAAGCAACACTTGCGAGCGTAATATGTGTATATTGTATACA
>NW_017536030.1:140049-143213 GCF_001853355.1 Bactrocera latifrons | reverse complement strand
TTTTTTTTTTTTTTTTTTTTTGTGGAAAACCACTGCTTGATTTCACTATATATATTTATAAATATCATGAATAAAGACAAATAATTTCAAAAACTAAAATTAAAATTTAATTATCAGTGATTTAATAGCAATTTCTCAAGTTACTGAAAAAAGAATACACTGTGGTAAAAAAAAATGTAAAGAATCTAATTGTAGCGAATAGCACTCTATATAAATAAAAAAATTTCGATCGAAAGATCGTTCAATTTGTATGACAGCTATGTGCTATAGTGATCCGATCTCAACCATTCGGAGTCGGAGATTGAAGCAATGCCTTAGGTAATAATCTGTGCCAAATTTCGTGAATCTATCTTGTCATTATAAAAGAATCCTTCACACATCTCTTCTTGTTGAGAAAAAGCCGTGTGCAAAATTCTAGGTCAATATCCCAAAAACTTTGTGCAGCACCTTAAATTTCTCAGTTGTTAGAAAATACAACCTATTACAAGAAATATGGGCGCAAAATTGATTGCAAAAATAGCCTAACTCCATTTGGCAGCAACAAAGTATTTTAATTGTCAATAAAATGAAATGAGCTGCAGCCTTGAAAACAAGTTTTCTTCAATTCAAAATACCACAAAAACGTGTCTTATTATTTGACGAAACACACAGCTTACCAAATCCAGCCATCGCACACTTTTTAATTGACTGTTGCATGCTGCTGCGTAAAGTTACACCTCCGCTGCCGCTTTAAGTACTAAACACTTGGCTGCGCAATCCCCAGCTTTTTGTGCAGAAACTAATTGACTTTCTAATAGTGTGAAAATTCTTGTTCGCCACAAATTACAGCACATATTTGCGAGTACAAAATGCCTGTTGGTGTGTGTTGCTTACAAGTGCGGCAGCCAGTATGTCTGTAGACCCTAATACATGCACAGTTATTTACAAAACACTGTGCGAAACTTTTCCCGATATTGGCTCTTTGTACAACATGCACGAGTATGTACATATGCTGTCGTTGAATGCACGAAAGTATGCACAATAGGAACTGCATTTTTCTCACTCATGCCAAAGCGCCTGTTGTTATGCAACAATGCAGCAATAAAAACGCTTAAACGCAACTATGCACATTTATATGTATGCGGTTGTAAGCATGTGCAAACTTGCACACATAACGATATAGAGAGCTGCGGAGTATGCGTACGTATGTATGCGTGTGGGTGTGCAAGTGAACGGATGAATGATGTGCTGCCAGACAGCAAGGACATGGCATTTTGCACAATTTCGCATAGACAAGATATTTGCAAGCAATGAAAAAGTTTCTGCATGACAGAGAAAGCAAAACAAAAACAAAAACAAACTTTAACTTTAGTTACACTGCAGCCATGATACCCTGCTCAAATAAATTACTGACTTGTATGGTAGATATATGTTATAGTAGAACGATCCGAACAATTCTTGCGCCGTTCATAGAGTTGCTTTGGACAATAATCCATGCCGAATTTCGTAAAGATATCTCGTTAAATAAAAAAAGATTTCCATATAAGGACTTGACTTTGATCGTTCAGTTTGTATGGCAGCTATATGCTATAGTGGTCCGATTTCAATAATTTTTTGGGTAGTTGCACAGTTGCTTTGGACAATAATCCATGCCGAATTTTCTGAGAATATCTCGTAAAATAAAGAAGTTTTCCATACAAGGAATGGACTTTGATTGTTCGGTTTGTATGTCAGCTATATGCTATAGTGGTCCGATTTCAATAATTTCTTTTTTTATTGTACCACTGCTTTGTGCAATAACTCATGTCGAATTTCGTGAAGATATCTCGTAAAATAAAATAGTTTTCCATACAAGGACCTAAAATATCCTTCCATTCAGTTTGTGTGGGAGCTATATGCGTAGTGCGATCTGCACAATTTCTTCGCAGGTTTAACTGTTGCTTTGGACAACAAGCAACTTAATACACCCTACACCCTATGCGGGGTATAAAAATCGAAGTAAAACAGCACATCCACACTTCAAAGTGTTGAAGGCGGCATGAGTGGCTGCCGTCTGCCGTGAAAGGATACAGTAGCAACAAACAAACAAAAACGCGGCATAAAGTTCAAAAACGTCAAAAAAAGTTTTCTTTTGTTTGTTGTGTGATGAAGTGAGAGTGCGCTTTCGTATTTGCACACTTGCAATTATGTGCATATGTTGTTGCTACATACATATATACACGTATGCAACTTTTGTACAAAATTTTTATTTTATTTTTTCTCTTTATCCTCTTTTTCGTCTTTTTTATTTTTATTTTTTTTTTTTTTGTGTTGTATGTGGTGCACAACTTTGTGCCCAGCTTGTTGCATTTGCCGAGTGTGTGTGTTAGCCGGCCGGTCCTTTCATGAGCGCTCAACAAGATTCGTACAATTTGCCTTGAAACAGAAAACAGAAAAGTTCAAACGTATTTCGCAACAAAATAAACCTTTGAATATTCTGCATACACTTTATTTCACTTCAATTCAATCAAAGACTGAGTGTTGTTGCTGCAACAACATTTATAATATATGTATTTACCTGTCAGCCAGAGTGTTAGTGCGAATGCAAAGCAGCTAAACTAATTGTGCAGCTAGTTACAGTGCTTTAAGTGCCATATACGCCATAATTGCATATGTGTGTGTGTGTGTTCGGATAGCTAGTCTTGTAATTTACAGTTAGTTCGCATATATGCATACAATCGCATACAGTTCACTAACACTTGCGCACAACTCTATTCAATTTTCAAGTCTTTCACCTGCACATTGTTCGGCATTTCAATAAGATTCTCTCTGCTGGCCTGGCCTGGCCCCGTCTTCACTGATGTGTTCGTGCATATGTCCTTAATAGTATCTGCACAATTTAATAAGAGTGCATGCGCATGTAGTCCATTTACTTTTCAATATGCTCAATATGTTTTCTAAAACGTCTTTTTGTTCTCGCTTTTTCTACATTTTCTTTCATTTTGCTCGATTTAGTTTGTTCTTTTATCTCTAAAGAAATATCAAATAACAGCTTGTAATTGAATTGTAGACAACAAAGCGTTTGTGTATTTTGCAAAATGGTGACACTAGACGCAATAGTTGTGATATAGTAAATTTAAATTCTTATACATTTTAATAAGGTTGTATAAATATGCTTATTCATCAAATCATTATTATAATAAAAA
>NW_017536030.1:132018-139894 GCF_001853355.1 Bactrocera latifrons | reverse complement strand
TTTTTGATTATTAATTGCTTGAAAAATATCTCGCTTCAAGAATTTAATAAAAAAAATTTAATGCTTTATAAAAAATGCTTAGCTTTTTAGTTTGAAATAAAAAATGATATAAAGTATTTTTATACAATTTTAGAAACAAAAGTTTCGCTAAAGGCCTTATATTTTTCTTTTCCTTATTAAATCGCTTATCTCTATGAATTTTGTACTACAATTTGCCTATGGAAGTTTTTCGATAAGAATAACTGTTCACAAATTTTTTTTTCAAATATTCAAGAAGCGTAAAAAATCAAAAGTCAAAAAGTCTTAAAATTTTTGTTTATGGGCTTAATTTTTCAGGATTTCTTTTCAACATAAAAAAATGTGTCCGCAAAATAATAAAAAAGTTGTAAATAAAGCACCCTTATGTATTTACAATATAATTTTTTTCCCGACCCATCTTAATGTATGTATGTACATATACATATGTATATAAAAAAATCAACCTTAAGCCAGGATAGAAATAAAAATTTGTTTAAATAAAACACATTAATGTATAGACATTTTTTTCGATCCACCCTAATGCATATATTATTTCAATTCAAAATTTCAAATTATATATCTTTTTCCGACGCACCCTAATGGAAACATTACTTCAATTAAGCCGGGATAAGACATAAAAACACAGTTTACAATAAAACACCCTAATTTTTATATAAAAAAAATTTTTTTCGACCCACCCTAATGCATTTACTATTTAAAATCAGCAGGGATGAGAAATAAAAAACAGTTTACAATAAAACACTCTAATTTTTATATAAACTTTTTTTCGAACCACCCTAATGTATACATTATTTCAATGAAGCCAGGATAAGACATAAATAAAACATTTTACCATGAACCCCCCTAATTTTTTTATAAAAAATTTTTTCGACCCACCCTAATGCATACATTATTTCAATTCAGCTTCAGCAAAAACTACTGTAATACTGCCTCTTGCTTATTGCACTCATTGTCCTTCGTCTTCAACGCTTCTTCGTGCACGTTTTACAATATAATTGATTTTCGTGCTGCTCTTTGCAGCCACGCAGGTGTACACTAAGTGACACTAAGTGTGCCTACACACGCACGTATGCACTCTGTGTTCGGCTTTGTGTTGCTTGCAAATGCAATTAACTGGTATTGATGTCAGAGCAGCGGCAGCCACCTCTGTCACATCAGCTAATTTGCAGCAACACTACTTCAAATTTGGTTATATTAAGATTTTCTGGAGTTCTGTTGTTTTATTTATTTTTTTTACTTTTTTAGAATTATTTTCACTGTTGTTTCTCTAGTTTTATTTTGAAAATACTTCATTATCGGCAGTAATAAGGCATAAAAGCTATTAAAAAGTTAATTAATTCGTTTACCAGCTGAAGAATTCGCCTTTGCCACGCTTTAAGTTTAAGTTAAGTTAAGTTTGAAGAGCCGTTGACGATTTTTTTTTCGTTAGGTTATACTTCTAAAAATAACTCGCTAAGTTTTGGTAAGTGCAATTTTAATACTTTTTGAGTTGTAGTCTTCTCCAGTGTAGCCGCTCAGTGCCATCAGCTGCAGGAATTTATTCTAAAACTCGTTTTTCGCAAAACTATATTTCTAAAAATTCCTTGAGCGATTACAAAATTTCAGATTTTTTCTGCCTCTTCTATATAGCATCACCTAAAATGCAAAATAGCGTATCACCACTTTTTATGAGTTTACAGGCGAAGGAGAAGGGATGTAAAAGAAACCACTCATTTTGAAACAAAATTTGAGTTTTGGTTATAAAATGGTTATATATTGGTTATAAAATGGCTATGCATTGGTTATATATTGGTTATAAAATATTTATGCATTGGTTATAAAACGGTTAATTATTGGTTACAAAATAGTTATATATTGGTTATAAAATGATTATATATTGATTATATCTGAGAGCGGGAGGTTAAAATTTTTTGATAAATATACATATGTAATATGATGTAGCCGCCACTTCTCCGGTTTTATTGAACCGAATTTCCTATAATTTTTGGAGAGTCTGTATAAGGAAGACTATTTGGAATTTAAAAAGTTCGAAATAATCAAAAAAGTGGTGCAAAAATTATTTATTTTTTCAGACGACATTTCGTGAAACATGTTTTTTTTCCAACTTTTTCGTAGATCTAGACATTGTGACATTTTTCTAAATGAATACTGTTCTCTGTTTTCAGAAAAGGAACACTAGTAGTGTTGATTTCTATATAAACACATTTCCTTTAGGAATTAGCAAATTACCAAACATAATATTTATATATATGTGATTATATACCACCGCACACAAGTGAAAGCTTTCTAGTGATTTTTTTACGGTTAAATATGTAGTAAAGAGAACTATAAAGATTAATAAACAAAAGTGCTAAAGTGCGTAATAAAGAGAACTTTGCAACCACCAAAAATAATTAAAGGCGACTGTTTCTTCTACAAATAAGAATAGCAATAAGAATTGCTAATTTCGGTGCTCTGTTTGGTTTTCTTGTGGAATACACCATATTTGTAGCACTACCCTACTTGAAGTAATATGTTTGTATGTCAATATGACCCTGAATTTATGCGCTGCACGCATACACATAAATTTTTTGTGATTGCATTTTTATGGTTTCATGTTACACATTTTTGTGGCTTTATGCGTTCGCTTTGCTTTCGGCTTTTTAATATCCATTCGTAAGTAGACGCTTATTATCCTCGTTGGCTGACACATAAAAGCTTCATACTCGTGCATATACATTTGTATGTACATATATACTAATATATTTCAATAAGTCCGTCTGTGTTTGCGTGGGCTTGATTGATGGCTTTCATTGTTGTTGTTTACGGTTCTCTTTGCTCTATACGGCTCTTTAACGTCACATTTTCGCTGTAAGTATAGCTAGTAGTCATAGCTTTACGATTTAAGCTTCGAATTTCAGTTTTCTTTAAAATGTTTCTTAAATTGGTCTGACATTATTAAATTGCCAAATGCGATATCTGTTTCTGTTTTATCGCTTTCTTTCAGTTCATTTTCGGTTTCAGTTTTATTTGGTAAACGTTAGCAGCAATAATGGCTTTATATAATATTAATTCTTAATGAAAATAACATCAATTACATAAAAATGCACCCTCTTTCTCTTCATTTTATATTTTCTTTTTTGAGTGTTTACACTCTGAAAAACAAAAAACACATGTTAAGTTTACATTTATAAATGTTCAGCGAGACGAGCTGAGTCGATTGAGTCATGTCCGTCTGTCCCTCAGTTTTCGAGTTATTGATGTTAAATTTCGTACACGTACTTGTCTCCCTAAGTAGCTGCTTACTTGCTGAAACTGACGACAACTGTCATACAAACTTTATTAGTTTATGAGATATCTTCATGAAATTTGGCATAGATCATTGCCCAAAGCAATGCTACAATCTCCAAATATTAGGTTGTCAAAAAAGTCTTGCAGTATTTTCGCTAGTTGGCGCTGATAGCTCGTAGTTCTAGTTTCATTCGTCGCATCGGGTCATGATAAACTTTATTGGAAAGTTCATTTCAGGCGCTAACTTGTGTTTGATAGATTGTTTTTTTTTTAAGTCGTTCGTGAGTTATAGCGTCGCAAACATGGAGCAAAATAAAGAGAAAATACGGCCTATTTTACAGTACAACTACGATAATGGCAAAAAGGCAGCTCAAGCCGCCAATAAAATTTCTGCAGTTTATGGACCCGATACTGTTTCCATTTCCACCGCACAACGATGGTTTCAACGCTTTCGTTGTGGTGTAGAGGTGATCGAAGAGGCGCCACGATCCGTAAGGCCTGTCGTCGAAAATTGTGATAAAATCGCTGAATTGGTGGAAAGAAAGCGGCATAGTAGCAGCCGTAGCATCGGTCAAGAGCTGGGCAAGAGTCATCAAAAAAAATTTTATGAACAATTGAAAATTCAATAAAAAATACCTCAAGACTTTTTTGACAACCTAATATATTGTGCAGGTCGGACGGCTAAAGCATATAGCCACCATACAAACTGATCATTTGAAATCAAGTTTTTATATGGAAAACATTTTTATTTGACGAGATATCTGCACGAAATTTGACGAAGATTATTATCCAAGGCAGTGCTATACTGTGCTGTGTAGCTGCCATACAAACAGACCGTTCCAAATAAAGAAAAATATCTTTTATACCCTTTTCATGCTATACCAAATGCACATGTGAAGGGTATTAGCGGTTTTTCTTGTTTTTCATTGATTCCACCACATTTTCAAGTTCAACTTATTCCTTAATTTCACTAATATTTCAATTGAATGAAAGTTTTTTTTTCTTACTTGAGCCTTTTCAGCTTTGCCGTTTCCTTGGAGACACTTTTGACATCTACGACAAATTGAAATAATTAGCAAACTTTTCCGCCCAACTTTTGTCTCGGTTGCTGCGACGGTTGCCAATGAATACTAAGACGTTTTGTGGTATTCTCCAACTGTGGCACAAAAGTATTTTGTCGGCTATCAATTCACTACAGCGTAGTATTCAAGCGTGTCAAAGGAAAAAAATGGAAAAAAATAAGAAAATAACATAAAAAGTGAGAAAAAAATGGAAAAATAAGAAAAAAAATTTGAAAGTAATTTTTCACAAATAACACAGTTCAAGTAGGAGCAAATCTTTGCTCATTGAAGCACGAACATGAAATAGAGAGGACTTCAGCAAAAGTTGTGGCATATTTTAAGTTAAACGGTATATTTGCTCGCGCCTTAATGCGCTTGCCAAAAAAAAAAATGGTGCTCAACCTACAAACTCAAATCATTGCTTTGATTATTTTAATGCCAATGCATTCCGTTATCATGCTTAACCACAAACGTAAATATTTTATTACGCAATCTAATGAGATAACCAAACAGTCGCAGGCGTTCCACACTTAACCTCAAAATGTGCTCCCGACAATACGCGCGCCAAATCAAACACGGTTCTAATTAAATAGCGGTTCGCATTCGTGCCGTTGGTCATCAAAGCACTTTGTCGGTTTGTTAATGGGCGCAGTTTTATTTAATTATTGTTGTTGTTTTTCTTTATAACGAGTTTTATTATACCCCAAAACTCAAAGAAAAATACGTCTGTGATATTTACTTAATATGTCCTTTAGTTGGCCAAAAGCACTTTCAAGTTTGTTGGCATAATAAAATTTGCTTTTAATTAAGAATAAATGCGCCTCTAACTGTAAGGCCTAACTGTTAAAGTAAATACCGGCGTTACGATTTCAGTCTAAGTGGACGGACGGAGGGAAACGTGTTGTCCTTACATATACGCACTTATGTATGTCTGTAAGTGGCGCTAGTATGAGAAACTTCCTTCCTTTCACTCAATACAAATACTAGAAGTCCACTCGAGAAATGGGGTCAATACGATTTCAGGTGTTTGCTTTGTGTGCTCGGTTTTCAACAATGTTTGTATTGTTGTTTATCACTAAATTGTGGCTTTGGCTTTCGTTCAGCAGCGTAATTTGTGTATGTGAGTTAAGCTTTGTGTAGTTAAAGTTGTGTTTGTTGGTGTTTAGTTCGTGGAGGAGGTAGTATTGAGACTCTTATATAAGGGATTGCACTATGACTTAATGTCTATTCTGACCTATAGAGACCTTTACCATTGCTATAGAAGCTTTTTCAGTTACAGCGCCGAAACTGAGAATCGCTGTAGAATTGGTGGAACTTTTTATTTAACGCCTTCGAGGAACGCTTATAAATCCGAAAAAAATTTACTTTAACAACTGCTTCGAGGATTGAAGAATCGTTAGCTCAAGTGTATTTGGACCAAGAGGATTATATTTAGGTATTGAATAGATATTGAAGAATAAATTAAGGGTTTTCAAATTCTGAGCAAAGTCTTACTATTTTTTGCCCATAGTCGCATAAGGGTCATTTCATTCAAAATTTATATGCCAAAGTTGGTTTTTTTTTTACAAAACATTTTTTTTTTTTTTTTGGATTCTATACAATTCTATACATATATTTTTGGAGTTATGAATTTTCAAAATTTCGGCGCTTGGAAAAAGGACTTTTAAACATTTGCTTTATACGAAGCAAAGTATTTCATTAGAAAAAATTATAGTCGACCTAATGTTTTAGATTTATTCTCAGCTTTTCAATGGGATATACGTTACATTTTCGTTACATTCGACTTTTTTTTTTTAGAATTTTTTTGCTGCAATCTGAACCATCTCTTAGTTACTCATACGCTATGACGACCGCACACGCTGTTAATACTGTCTAAATTGATTTTATTGTCTAGTATTGATACTATTACACTAGATGCTTCATTTTTTCAAACTTTACAACATAAATAAGCTAAATGAAAAATATTCGAATTTCAATATTGCCATTTCTTATAACGAATAGATGACCCAGTTATGTCTTAAATCAATTTTTATTTGCCTAAAATATTTTCTTATATATTGAGCATATGTGTGTATAGTAAATTCGTAAGTTATATGTACGTATATAAAAATGTATTGTATGGGTTCTCGTTTTACGCGCATTAACAATGATGACTCTTCTATTCATTTGTACATTTACTCACATTACAGGCGTGGTTGGTAGTACTCTGCCATATGTTTTTGGGGTGGCAACTGGCAAATATTTCATTTTGCCTGTAAGTGTCGGGGTGGTCGGAAATGTTTTGACAATTGATCATTTCCTTGATTCTTCGATGAATTTCTTTACACTCCCACATTTATTTCTATAGTTTCATATACACTTAGCTGTGCTGGGTCGAACAAAAATGCGCATTTTATGAAATGAGGTCACATTAGAACTATTTTTTGTTTACTATGGCAGAACAATGTGTTAACACTGTACTAAATATGCGACGCTTATTTGCACATACTTGTAGATATATACGTGTTTTGTGAGTATGCATGCATCTGCGTCTATCTCTCTTCTCTGCTTCGTCTATGGCGTTTGTACTTAAATGTGCTTCACTTTCAAAGAGCCAAATTTTTTTTTTTTTGTGGAAGCTCTAAGCCATTTCAATCATTTCTCCACAATGCTGTTTCCAGCAACACATTACAACTTATCTCTGCCCATCTTTAGTGTGGCCACAATATCGCTCATCAATCATAAGGCGCATACTTGTTTGCATTTAATGTAAACAATAATCTGATATAAATAAATACATATTTGTACGCTTGCACGTGTACACTGGCATTTTTCTCATCATCGCTGCTTATCTACAAAACTTATACATACATATGTATGTATACCTGGAGGCAAGTGAAAATCTTCACATACCAACATATGTTACATATACACATGTACACAGCCACATGTAGTTGCATATGTGTGCCATTAAATTAATTTTGCTTGCCGCAAAATGTTTTCGGCTCAATATTGCTGCTGCGAGCACTACATTATGTTTGTATTTTCATTGTTGCAACATATGCACGCACGTGCCGAAAGTGCTTCGGCCATTATACTACGACGCGGACAACAATTGAAAGCCATACAGCACACATACGTGTATGTATATCCTTCCTTGTACTCTTCGCCGCCAATCTCCCCTAGGCTAGTAATACTTGTCTTTATTCGTTTCTTGTTTATTTTTGGCTTTTTCATTTTTGGAAAATTTCCTTTGCTTTGTGCTGCGAGAAAAAAACGCAGTCTTTTAAGCAGGAAATGATTTCATTAAATTGTTCTTTTCCATTTGTGTCGTGTCTCATAACTAGCTGTAAGTGCTCCATATGGAAGCCATTTTCTTAGGCGCCAAATTTTTTTTTTGCCGTCTGTTGTACTTCGTTTGGCAGATTTCTGTGGCTTGCGGCTACAAAAATTTATTTTATTTTTATTTTTTATTTTATTTTTTAAGAAACAAATATTATGGGGTAATAATAGTTTTTTTTTTTTTT
>NW_017536030.1:107910-131473 GCF_001853355.1 Bactrocera latifrons | reverse complement strand
CAATTTATTAGATTAATGCACCATTACGTCAGACAATTATATCTACGAAATTTCGTGAAGATATCTCGTAAAATAAAAAAGTTGCTCATACAAGGAATTATCTTGGATTATGCAGTTTGTATGGCAGCTATATGTTATAGTATTCCAATATAGGTGGTTCGGACCAAAAATCAGCTTTTTGAGAAGAAAAAGGCGTGTGCAAAACTTCAGATTAATTACTCAAAATCTTGGACAAATATGGATGCAAAAATACATCAACAAAAAATTGTTGGACGACATTCGAGTAAAGTTTGGGTTAAGATAACCTAAAATACAATAAACAAACGTTTTATAAGTATGTCCAGAATTTTTCACTCATATAAAAAGAGAAATCACTCACATAAAGGACAAAGTTGTATATTAAACGCTTTAAAAGACAGATTATGAAAGTGTGGACCGTGCAACAGGGTGGTGCTAGGACAAGTTGCCGCAAATCTTGTTTTATTCATGCAAATGACATGAAAGCGCACATAATTTTTTGTATGAAATTTATGATGCTCATAAAATCTGCAAGTGCACTTATGGTGTATACTATAACGGACCGTACTTAGTTACTGCGTGTACATTGAAAATTTGCAGGGTGTAAACGGCTAAGAAAATTTTTGTTATTTGTTTATAGAATTATTATTTTTTTACTTATTCGGTTGAAATATTCATTTATACCAATACTGAGAAGATAAAATTTTTAATTTTGTTTTAGTTTAAATTGAATAGATACTTAAACTACTTAAGGGATTTGAAAAATTTTTTCAACGTTGGTAAGCTTCACTATCTGCGGTGAATACATATAGGTTAGATATTGTCACCTAAAATGCGAAATAACATAGCATCACTTTTCATAAGTTTACAGACGAAGGAAAAACGTTTTAAGAACGCACTCATATTGAAACAAAATTTGAGTTTTGGTTATAAATTTGGTTATAAAGTGGTTATAAAATGGTTATATATTGGTTATATCTGACAGCGGAAGCAAAAAATTGTATGCTACATATACATTTTGAAAAAATTAAGGGATCCCCACTAAAATGCCAATAGTGCAACCCAAGGTATACAAAATTACTTAAAAATACAGCGAATTTTTTTGAAAGACCTTAATGCAAAAGTTTACGAACAAATATGCCAGCCACGCACGACAGGCAAGCGAAATCATTCTTGAGCAGCGGGAATAAGCAGAGCCAGCGTTATGACTAATTTAGTGCGCACAGTGGGCGGAGTTTTCCACTTCACTATAAACCGGCACACATAGGGGTGTTTCAAAAAAATAAAAAATAACAAAAAATAAATAAATAATAAGCAATCACAAAGAAAAACTACAAACAGTGAAATAAAACAAAACGCAAAATGTACGCACGACACAAAGCTACACGGCAACAAAAACTTCGCTGCCAACTTCTGGCGCACTTGCCTGCAATTCACATAGCAAACTGTTGCGCTTCGGCATTCCCTTGCGTTGTTTAAGAAATTGCTACGTACGCTGAGTCCTTTGTGTATGCATTACGTAATCGCGCGCTTTTGCCTTCCAACGCGTATATTTCCGCCCCTCAAGCGACCGAGTTTCACTTGTGTGGCACGGTCCACACTTTCATTATTTTTAATAAGCTCCCAAGTGTACAATTTGGTGCGTTGTTGTGTTGTGTTGTGTGAACGCCCCTATTTGCTTTCTAATTGGTGATGCCAGCACTCAGACTTGGCTTGGCTGCCTGCCTGTGCGACTTGACAAGAGCAAAACTAAGAATACTAGCTGACGTCATGGTTGGGAAAAGTGGAAACAGCAGTGGAAAATGTGTCACGGAATATGAGAAGTAGTTATTTATGTAAAAGAGCAGGCGTCGTGTTGGGCTTGCCACAGCAAAGGATGATGTAATGTGAGCTACGCAGAATAGCAAGGACGCGTGTGTATGAATGCTTACTTAGTTATTATTATTTTATTTGGCAGTTTTATTAATAAAAATAAGTTGAAATATCATTGCTGCTCAAATTATAGGCTCTTCGCTTAATTGGTAATTTTGCTTTTATGAAAACGGCGGCATTCAGAATTGCTTTCTGAAAGCGCGCATAATTTCTATTAATAATACATTTCGATATTATTAGTAATTTTATATATTATTTATGCAGTGTGTGTAATGAAACTGTTGTATATAAAGAAGAAACGGCTTGTTTCTCGTTGTATGTAAATATAAGAAACAGCGGCTACGCTGGCAAGGTCATGCCGTCCTAATGGATAAAAACACTCCAGTTTTGAGCATATTCGATACAGTAGCCGCCGGGGGAAAGCGCAAAGAAAAAAGAAAATCTTTTTCGCCTAAAGTATTTGCTGCAATATGGAATACCTAAATAAATACCTACCGTGAAACTCTTCATTATAAGCGTGTATGGAAGAAAATGTCTAACAATTTTCTTTGCCTAAGTATTATTAGTCGTGTGCCACATGCTTGCAATCGGCCAAGTTTCATTGCAATTATTTGCGCAATAATGCATATTTTTTCACTCATTTTTCGCTTTCCAATTCACAAATCGCTACACAAATATGGTCTGCAGTCCAATATTATCAAAGCAAGTTGGAATAATGCGCCGCTTGTTGGGAATTGCCTTGCCATGGCACGTCCGATTTCGATCGCCATACATTGGTGCTAAAAATAATTGTTTTTGCTTCTTGCGCTTTATGTGCGTTGCTGCTTTGTTTGCGCAATTGTCTTACTTATTGTCTTTGCAATGTTTTATCAAACTGTGTGTTAAGTGGGAAATTTTCTATGAAAGAAAGTGCGAGCTAAAACAATTTTTTAAGCAGACGTGATAAACAAGTTTTCTTCGATACAAACAGCTGTAGCGGTCTTTTCATCTATCAGTTGTGCAAACTATGTCAATTGTGTGGCAAATTGGGACAATTGTGTTTTGTTATTGCCAGCAAGCAACAACTGTTGCAGCAATTGCGAAAGGGGGGGGAGAGAAAAAAGGCACTTTTGTAATGTTGCTTTTCATACTTTCAGCTTTTGATATGTAGATGTCTGCTGCGGCTGCTCGACATGTCTGGTTGCCTGCTTCAGCGTTTTAATGAAGCTGACTTCGAACACCGGCAATAACAAGTTGTTGACTATAAACACTGTTCATTTGATTTCCATGTTGCAATGTTGTGAGCAATGCTTATGACTGACATTTTTCCAACATTTCTAAGCCACACGGAGGAGCTGTTGGTCATCTATTGATAATTTTGCTTGTCTTGTCATTGCAAGCTGTAGTGATCAGGCGGCTGGCAATGAATAAATAATAGTTGACTGATGACAGGTGTTGCTTGCAACAGCTAACCAACATTACGCATTGACATTGCTTGCAAGCCAAGAGGCTGACAAATTTCCAGTTTGTAACTGCAATTAATTGCCATTTCTATGATTTTCATTTCACATACCTACATATGTGCATCATATATGTATGTACAGAAATATACATATGTGTACACACATTTACAGACACACTTATGCCAATGCAGCAAGGTGTTACTCTAAACTTTTAAAAATGTAATTTTACCTGATTTCTCAGATTGCCACGTGTCAGCTACCTGCTATCCAAGCACCAGCAGCTAATGTAATATACACATACTATGTGTAGCTGTGACACAATTTTTGTTATTGCACCTGTGTGTTTGTTGTGTGGCAAATTATATGCAGCATGCGCATGAATGCTGCGTATTAAGTGCACTTTGAAATGCTCGTTTAGAGCTATTTAAACTTATTCGCGCACACAGCAATTAAAATGTCCTTAAACTTGCGCGCTTGAAAGTGCGCTCACAAGTGCAACATATACATAGACTTTTACAGTGCGCTGGATTGCTGAAAGTGTGCGCACGCTTTGTAAGCGCTAATGCCAACTAAATGCTACACTATAAGTAGCATAAGTGAGCATAGTGCTTACAAAATATACACGCCGCTTACACGTTTAAATGCGACTTTTACTTTGTAAGCTTTAGTCTAAAGTGTCGCCGTAGAGTAATTTACGCTGGTAATGTTTTCAGCTTATTAGCAATTTTAGTTGGGAAAGTCACCGTTGCACTTTGCAAATGTGTTGGAAACGTTCAGTATATATATATATATAGAGCATACAATCGAATTGTGGCATGGTTTAATGGCAATCTCTTCAGCTTGCTATTTGCTATTTCTTGCACACACAGAAATAAAAAAGTAGTTCAGAAATTACATGCTTATTTGCATGGATGTAAAATGTTAACTGCTTGCAACATGCAGTTGCATGCCACACACAGCACTTCCACACGTTTTTTTCATACATGCATATCGTATATAAACAACAACTCGTTTCTCCACTTACGTCTGTTTCGTGGGCTTCATACTTCTATTCTGAGCATGGTATTTAAACCACGAAAGTCGTACTACTCTGTAGGAAACTTCGGTGACTGTAAAATATTTATATAAGTGAGTAATCGATCTAAAATTTTGCACACAGAAATTTCTCTCAAAGAAGCTGCTCATTTGTCAGAATCACCGATATTGCACTAATATAGCATACAGCTGTCATACAAACTGGTCGATCAATATCAAGTACTTCTATGAAAAACTTTATTTGACAAGATATTCTTTCGAAATTTGACACAAATTATTAAGGAAGGAAATGCTGCAATATACTAAAAATAAATCTATATTGGACCACTATAACATATGTATAGCTGCCATACAAACTGTTTGATCAAAATTAAGTTCTTGTATAAAAAACTTTTTTAATTACCGAGATATCTTCACAAAATTAGGCATACATTATTTCCTAGGGCTAAGCTAGGTTATTTGAAGAAATTTACCTGATCGGAGCACTATAGCATATAGCTGCCACACAACTTGATTGAGAAACTTGTGTGAGAAACATTTTTATTTGTTCAGATATTTCCTTGAAATTTGGCATGAAGTATTTTCTGGAAGAATGCTTCAATATCTGAAAAAAAATTTCCAGATCGGTTTACTATAGCGTATAGCTGCCATACAGATTTACCGATCAATCTGAATATAAATATTCTTACAACGAAAATCATACAAAATTCGGCTACCAAGTATATGTAAATTTGTACATTTTTGTATATATGTATGTGTGTATGTATGTAGTTGCAAGCATTTTGCGTAAGCTTGAAATTCTAATTTCTAATTTTTCAGTTTGTTTTCGCTTGATTCCACTTTGTCTTACTTGCAGCTGGCTGTATTCATTTTTCTCTGAGAAGCCTACAACCTTTTATTTTCTTTAACTTACGCTTGTATTTGGGTCATGACTTTTTGTGACATCTGTTGCTGAAATGTAACTAAATGACCTAAGCTTGCCAGCGGCAGCAACATTTTTGCGAATTCGCAAATTCAATTTCAATTTTGCCTCGCAATTACCATTTTGCTTAGTTAATTCTCCCTTAAGGCTGGCTCAGTTCTTTCGCTGTGCGCCGGCAACAGTTGTTAATCATTAGCAATGAAATATCAATTCAATTATAATTTTACGTACTTGCGTTTATTATTTAGTAGTATATATGTATGTATATTATGGTGAATCAAAAAAATTTTTTCTTTCTTTTTTTTCTTTTCCTTAGATACCGTGCAAATTTTATCAAAGCAGGCCCAATCTGTGATTATACTACACAATGAGCAGTTTAAAATATTCCAGTTGCCTTTTGTTAGTGTGAACTTTCACCTACTTCCATACATAGTATGCCATCACACACACACTCTAACGCACAAGCACTTAATATTTTCCCACACCTAAGCCACTTAATGGAACATAATTTAAACACAGTTCATTTCGTTTGTTTGTATGTGTGCTCTTTATCGCCTTATGGCTTGCCGGTTGCTAATAAATTGTTATGGTTATTATATTTACTCGCAAGCATACTTCAAGGCGCAAAATTATATGATTTCCCGCGTGCACTGGTGTTACTTTCGATTTCTTATTAATAAACCACATCCAAGTGTTATGGTGCGCGGTGCGGCGCTCGATTTCACTTCTGTTTTTGATTGTTATTTTATGCCGCATTCAGTTTGAATAATTCTACCCAAACGATTATGCCGCCAATACAGTTGCGGCATTGCTTGCCATTACATACCTGTATAGTTATTTCTTGTGCGTGTCCTTGAGTGAATTAGTTTGTTATTTAGGCTGCTTACACGCACACACATACATTTGCAAACGACATTATGAGTGTAGTTTGTATTAATGTTCGTATGTATATGTGTCTGGTAGCAATTGTTTATAGTATATTCATATTGAATTACTTTCGTTGCCCTTTGTAGAAATACGAAAGTTTTCCGCCTCTATATCATCAATAATTCACAGTAATTTTGCGCGTTTAATTGAATTGATTTGAAAATTATAATACATATGCTTAACTTTGTTGTATGTCTTTAGCCATTCCACGCTCTGCTATTTTTTATTAATTTAGAGTGAAGACATATTGTTGAATATGAAGGAAATGATAGTCATGCATTAGGGCGGGGAAAAACAGATTTTCTTTCGCTTGGTACTCTGAAAAATAATTTATAACACAGCTCTACATTAATCTCCCTATGTATGAGCCCTTAATTCTATCGAGAAGGTTCCTTTTTTCGTATCATCAGCTAGAAAAGCTCATATATCGCTTCCAACTATTTGAAGAAATATCTCATTTAAATTTAGTAGAAAGTTATATGCTCTACAAAATTATTATTATTATATTTTTTTGTGTTAGCCTAACCACTTAAAGGATAGTAACAGTGCAAATTTTACTATTTCAAGAAATTTTTTTCATACGAATTTTACAACACCCTTAAAAAAAATCGTTATAAATCATTTATAATTATTCGATTAACTTAAACGTTTGCGCGATATCCATCATCAAAAGTCAATAAAAAAATTTAAAAAATTAATAAAAGCAAATTTTAATAAAAAACAAAATTAAAAAAAAAATTAATAAAATAAATTTTGAAAACTTAAATAAATAAATTAAAAAATTTAAAAAAAATTGTAATTAAAAAAATTTTATGACAAAAAAAAATTATTAAACAAATTTTATTAAAAATTAAAAAAAATGACATTTAAAGAAAAATTTAAAAAATTAATAAAAATTAAAAAGGAATTACAAAAAATTAAAAAAAAAATTTAAATAAGAAACCATTAAGAAAACGAGATCGAAAAAAATTTTCCTTTCTTTTTTTTGCCCCACACTAATGCATGTGCATTATATGTTATTTACTTATTAATATAAATTGCTCATTTGCATTGGGTTTTATTGATGCGTTTCTCTATACATAATGTTCACTTCTTGTAAATATTTTTATTTGGTTTCTCTCCGCTTTTTTGTAGGCAAATAAAATTTCGCGTTGCCATAAGAAAATTTGCTACGAAAAAATTGCAAACGCCATTTAATTGACTTAACATATTACTGTAATAATAAGAATGAAAAATATGGCGTTAATACTCTGTTAAGCTTTATTTTGAACATTTCTTCTACGGTGTGGCTCAACAACCAACGGCTGGCGTTCTAACGTTTAATCAATCAAGCATAGCTTATTGTAGTTATTAATGTGCCAGCTGATCAAATTTGAGCAGGATTAACTAAAAAAAAAAAAATAAATTTCTCGTATTGTCCTTAAAAATAAGCGTATTTTAAAGCAATACAAGCATGCTAAAGTTCAATGTTCTACATATTTCTCAATATAGAAGTTGGGTAGTCTCGACTACAATGGCCTTCAGCGAATTTTGGTTTCCCCGATTTCCGCTCATTTTTGGGGCGTCATTAGCTAGATTGTTGCAAGGTTTCAAACTCATATTCATAAACACACACCGCTACTCGATGTCGTTTTTTGATTTAGTCGACCTATAAGAGATGTTGAGATCCTCTAATATCTCTCTGATATCCACACGTTCTATTTCAAGTACTTTTTCTTTAACTTTTTCAGTGTTAGTGTCATTAAGAGAGATGGACTTGCGTGAGTCAAGCTTTCTATGACTTTACGTCCTTCACTCTGAACTTGGTGGCTCGCAAATACTATTTCTTTGTGATAACGTAGACTACGCGAAACTTTTGACCAATTCTTTCAACGATGCCGTAGCCGTAATTACATTCAAAATTAAAAATTTCAATTACTTTCTCATATTTTTACTTGGTAAAAACGCCAGACAAACCGAACAAAAAATTACACTAATAATTTCTCATTCAACATTATTTTCTCATTAGTGTTACTCGTATAATTACAGCAATTATTAATCGTTAAAGATTTATCAATTAATTTCGATTATTATCGAACCATAAATAAATGAAAATCCGGCACTAAACTTACTATGTCTTCTTCTTTATCTTTGCAGCAACTTTTCCGCTCACAGAATCCTGGACTTGCTGCCACAAATGCCGCGGCCGCCGCTGCTGCTGCGGCAGCTGCCACATCGGCTGCGCCACCTGGCGCACCGAACGGCACAATGCAACCGCAGCAGATGGCGCAAATGGCCGCTTCACAGCAGTTTTTGGCCGCACAACAGAATGCCGCCTATGCTGCGCAACAAGCAGCTCCCTACGTCATCAATCCAGGGCAAGATGCCGCACCCTATATGGGCTTGATAACAGCACAAATGCCACAGTATTACGGTGTACAGTGGGGCATGTACCCCAGCAATCTCATACCACAACAGGGCACACAGCCGCGACGGCCGTTGACGCCATCGCAACAGGGCGCTGAGAATCAGTCCTATCAGGTGAATAATTTATAACATACTATACATTACCTTGCTTTTGTATAGATTTGTAGCCAAGTAATGTGTTTGTATTACTAACAAAAACCAAAAATTAAAAAGCAGGCTGTAATTTACTATGTGCGCCGTGATGGCAAAAAAAAAAAAATTATTATTATCAGTTTAATCATTTACAGTGTAAAGTACTATTGTACAGCAGCAAAAAATAAAAATAAAATGTGTAATTTTACAATGTACATTTGCTATTGTAAAATATTTTTGTAAAGCAAGCGCGTCTAAAAATGAGCTACAACTAATTGGTCAAACGAATCGAATGTATTTTCACTTGTAAAATTTCACACCAAACCAATAGAATAGTATTTCGTCAACTAAAATGCAAAATAACGTTGGACCTCTTATCACCAGTTGACAGGCGAAGGAAAAAAGTTTTAATAAAATGCACTCATATTGAAACAAAATTTGAGTTTTGGTTATATTTTGGTTATAAAATGGGTATATTTTGGTTATAAAATGCTTATATATTTGTTATAAAACGGTTATATACTGATTATTATATCTGTTAGCGATTTTCGTTTTTTTTTTTGTTTCTGATGACACGTTGTTTTGCCTATTAGGTGACGATTTACAAAAACCAATATTTTTTTGTTTTTGGCTTAACCAAAGCAACCGCCGCTAATAAACTATATTAATATATAAGCAATGCCGCTTAATCATTATAATGAGTTTGTACATAATTTGACTTCAATTAAATGAGTATATATATTTTTTCTTCTATTTTCTAAAAAAAAAAACGCATAACCTTCATAAACAACAACAACTACCAAAATATAAATGAAAATATTTATATGCTAACCCTGTACAAAAACAAAAAACAATAAAATACTGTATAATTCATTAAATGCACCACAATCTCCATCAACGCTGACAATACAAACCCATAAACTTGTTAATACGCCGCGTGCCCAGGTTATACCGGCATTTTTCGATCAGAGTGGTTCGCTGGTGATGGGACCACGTACAGGCACACCGATGCGCCTCGTTAGCCCAGCACCGGTGCTGGTGCCACCAGGAGCGACACGCGCCGGCCCACCGCCGCCGCAAGGCCCACCACAACTATATCCGCCTCAACCGCAGACGGCACAACAGAACTTGTACTCACAACAGAATGGTTCGAGTGTTGGAGGTAAGCGAAATTCATATGCAATTTAAACTAACTAAAAGTCAAACACTGTCACTGCAGTTAATGCAGAAAAGACACCTAGCTTATTTGCAATTATGTACATAATTGTTTAATGTTAATGCTTTCATCACATAATAACCATACAGTTAAAATTATATACATATAGATATTTTATCTTAGTATACTAAGTTATTTTTTTTTTTTTACGAAAATGTTCGCATTTTAAATCCATTTTTTGGTCGAGCAGAATATTTTAAGTAACTGTGAACAATAAAAATTGCGCTCGTATGTCAAAACACGTGAAAATTGTCTAACTCTACGAAAGAGTGGTCAGTAGCCAGTTTCCAACACTGGGGTTGCCAAATCACGTAATATAAAAGGCAGCATAGGAATAACAACACACTATATTTTCCAGCAACTCACAGTTAGGAAATAACATTTTTACACTAAATGCAAATTCTTTTAATTAAATATCCTGCATATCTTCTGTTTAATGCGCGTTAATGACAGGATATGCCGTTTGCCTCGGCAAATGCACACTTAACTGTGTTATTGTATTCAACTGCAGTTAGTTTTGTTTTTGCTATTTAATTGGTATCGCTTTCACCATTTTGTTATTTACCACTCGTCTAAACATACTTGCATGTATGTGTGTGTGTATATATACATAGCCATACGTGCATTAACTCATATCCGAACTGTTTTACCGCCGCACATGCAGCAGTTTATGATTTACAATTAAAAATACATTACAATTACTATTGTTTGTTTGCACGCAAACATTGTTGAAGGCAAAATCGCTGGGACAACAACAGCAATCAGTAATCTGCAACTTTATGGCTGTTGCTATTTGCAATGCCAATACTCAGACAGACATTTTCATATATATTATAAATAATTGCATGTGTATAAAAATTGTATGTGCAAAAATGCATTTGTACCGTTATAGCATAAATAAAACCAAAAGTTAGTGAACAACAAAAATAATCAGTTACAAATTTACGCTTAGTAGTTGGCTGTCGGTAGCATGCATTTCGGACCATAACAGCATATAGTCGCCTCATAAACCGAACGAACGAAATCAAGTTTTTGTATTGAAAACAGAGTGTTATTTACCAGATATCTGCACGAAATTTGTCAGGAATTATTTTCTAAAAGAATGCTAACATATCTGAAGAAATTTTTGAAATCGGACCGCTATAGCTTATAGCTACCATATAATTTGAACAATCGAAATCACGTCATTGTAAGAAAAACTTTTTAGCTTAACGAGTTATATGCATGAAATTTGGTGGGAATTAATTTCTAAAATAATGATAAAATATCTGAAGAAACCTTCCAGATCGGATCACTATAACATATAGCTGTCATACAAACTGACCGATCGAAATCGAGATTTTATATTGAAAACAGGGTTATTTTCCAAGATATCTGCACGAAATTTGGCATATATTATTTTCTAGAACAACGCTACACTATCTGAAGAAATTCTCCGAATCGGACAACTATAGAGTATAGCTGCCATACAAAGCGAACGATCAACATCATGTTTTTGTATCGAAATTTTTCTTAATTGAAAAGTTATTTACATGAAATTTCAGAGGAATTCTTTTCTACAATAATGCTAAAATATCTGAAGAAATTTTCCAGAACGGACCACTATAACTTATAGCTGCCATACAAAGCGAACGATCAACATCATGTTTTTGTATGGAAAACTTTCTTAACTGAGAAGTTATTTATATGAAATTTCAGAGGAATTCTTTTCTACAACAATGCTAAAATATCTGAAGAAATTTTCCAGAACGGACCACTATAACTTATAGCTGCCATACAAAGCGAACGATCGAAATCATATTTTTGTAGGGAAAACTTCTCTAGTTGACGTGCGGTCTACATGAAATTTGGCAAGAATTATTTTGTAAAATAATGATAAAATATCTGAAAAAATCTTCCAGATCGGAGCACTATAGCATAATGCTGTCATACAATTTGAACGATCAACATCATGTTCTTGCATGGGAAAAAGTGCATTTTTTAATATTGCGCTCAACTTTACTATGGTGTTGTGTTATAAGTTGCACAAAATTAGCTGCATGTCTAAATGCAATAACACAGTTAGAATAGTTGTTACAGTTTGAATGTGAAATTTTAGCATTTATCCATATTTGTTATGTGCTTACATGCAAGCAATGATCCAAAAGTATTTATTAGACTATTTCAAGTGTCTATAAGCTATATATATAATGATTTTAAATGTATATATTACATATACGAGTATACATGATTTTAAATATATTATTTGTATACATGATTTCCGTGAAATCAACTACCCAAATACTCGATACACCGGCATTGAGTTACCGCCAACACAACACCTCGACTGTCAGCGGCAGCACCCGCAATGACTCGCCACTGCCAACACATAATATAATAAGTACACATACGGCATGTCAGCACCAAAATTAATTGTTATTGCCACAAGCGCTCGAACCGAACTAAACGTGTGATTGTGCCACATTTGCTGCTGAAATGCAATTAAGAATTAAATTTGGAAATTCTATTATGAGCGAGGTGAATTAGTTGTGCAGGGGTTATGCCGTTCAAAATGTTAGAGGGCATGCTAACTTTTTGCTGGACAGCTAATGAAATTTAGCTAAAATTGCACTTTATTATGGCACAGATGTATGTAGGCGTGCATTTATTGTGTACATATAGTCTAATTTATTATGTTTGTTTATATACAATTATGTAATTTCTTCATGCAATTTTAGTGTTTTGCAATATGCATATCTTAACCACTTACCACATTAATACGTGAAGCGAAAAGCACATTGATTTGTGCTGCAAATTGCAATTAAACTTACACAATCACATTAATCAGACATATGTATGTATATATGTAAATTTATGTGTGTGCTAATATATAAAATTTATATATATAATATACGCCAACCGAATTACGAAATAACACAAAATTAATTAATATGTCGTTATGTAACGGTAAAAATTCATTTAAGCATAGATTGCAATTTGTTTGTAATTTTTGTGTGGTTTTGTTGTAATATGCTTATGTTTAAATGAAACGCCAAAGTTGAGCACTTCGAATTGCTTCCCAGCTTAATTCACTACTAAAGCAGCAAGAGCCGCTGTAATGTTGAATAATCAAATGAATTTGAAATAAAAATCAATAAGTAAATGTAGAAATGTTAGCCTGTCTGATATAACAATTTTGAGCCTCACTAAATGTGATTAATTTATTATTTTCGAAATTAGGTAAGGTATTAGGTTATATGCCATTGAGTTCGTTCATTTTGCGGCAACTTTTTTATCAAAATTTTTAACCGATTTCAAAAAACAAAAAAAAAAAACAAAAAAAAACAAAAAAAAAAACATTTCCTAAATATTCACATCCACACACATACTCATCTATACACATATATATATTGTGACAAAAAAGTGTAAACAAAACGCAGAAAATTGGGTAGTCAAAAAAGTCTTTTCGTATTTCTAATCAAACTTCAACTTATTTTTTTTTATATTTATACTAAAATTATTATTATTAGTAATCATCAATATTTATTTTGTCGCCTTCAAAGTAATCCCTAACAGATTTTTCCAGTCCTCCAAACACTTTTCATAAGCTCTTTTCGGCATGGCATTCAGCTCCTTCAGGATTTTTTTTATTTTTATATATATTATATATATTTTTTATATCTCTTCGATCGACTGGCAACAGGTTCCACAGTGCAGCAATTTCAATTTAGAGACCAAGGAAAAAAAATCACACGGAGCCAAATCTGGTGATTACGGTAGTTGTTTGCTGGTGTTCACTGCGTTTTTGGCTTTGAATTCGGTCACAATCGTGACTCGATGCAGAAGTGCATTATCATCGTGTAAAACCCATGAATTGTTCCATCACAATTCCGAGCGTTTTCAACGAATGTTATCACACAAACGACTCCATGCGGCCAAATAGAACTCCTTATTGACCGTCTGTACCACCGGAACAAATTCATGATGCACCAAACTACGAATATCGAAAAAACCAATGAGCATCTGCTTGATTTTTGAGCGGCTTGTTGTGGCTTTATTGGTTTAAGCTCGTTTTTTTCAATCTATTCCGATGATTGTTGACTTCTTTGTCATAAGCTCATTTCTCATCGGCTTCAAGCATGTCCAATGAGACCTGTTTACGGTACTATTTATAAAAAAAAATCAGCTTTATCGGGACGAGTTGAGCAAGAACGCGTTTTATACCCACAGTATCCACCAAAATCATTCGAATGGACTCGCGAGAGATGTTGAACTCTCTTGCCATTCCTCTTACACCTGCCGTACGATTTTCAAGTACATATCCTTCACATAATATTTTAGCTACTTACTTTTTTGTCATAATGTATACATTAAATAAATCTCACTTTATAATGAAGCTTCTTAAGCTATTAATAAAAATAGCACTGAAAATTTTCCGTTTATTATAATTAATTTTTTGTTGAAATTTTCATTAAATACAATTAAATGTCCAACTACTGACAAATGCGATTTGAAGCATTAGCGACTGCATAGTATTTATGTGCTTTTTCCCGGTTCAACGTGTACATGCGTACGTTTATATGCTAAATTAGATGCTACAGTTGTATTTTAATGCCACTGCAAGCAATGAATTCAATTAACGGCAAAGCTCCTAAATTTACAACTCTATTATTTATGCGCAAATACATTTAAAACTTAATTGATTTCTACAATGCAAAAAACAACAACAACAGTGATAAAAAAAGCAAATTTTTATTATTTTAATTATAACATTTACGGTAGAAATGAAATTTGAATTTAGTTTTAAATTTTTGGAAAAGCGCTTTATTATTTTTTAGTTACTTTTGTACCCTGAAGGGACAGCAGGAAGCGTATATAAATATATCAACAGAGTGACGAGCGTATTACGCCCTCAGTTTTTGAGATATCGTTCTGAAAATTTCCACACATTCCTTTCTTCCAAAAAAAAAATGCTTATTTGTCGAAGCCGCTGATGTCACGCCACTATAGCATATAGCTGCCATACAAACTGAACGTGCAAAATCAAGTGCTTGTATAGCAAATTTTCCTATTTGACGAGATAACTTCATGAAATTCGGCACAGATCATTTTGTCAGACATCACTACAATATCTCAAGAAATGTTTGTGATCGGACCACTATGCCATGGAGCTGCCATACAAACTGTTTAATCTGAATCCAAACTTTGTATGAAAAACTTTTTTATTTCAAAACATATCTTTACGAAATTTTGTATGAATTATTTTCTAGAGCATAGCTATGATATTTGAAGAAATCATTAATATCGAATTACTATAGCATATAGCTGTCATATAAA
The DNA here is from genome assembly GCF_001853355.1 of Bactrocera latifrons. Classification (NCBI taxonomy): domain Eukaryota; kingdom Metazoa; phylum Arthropoda; class Insecta; order Diptera; family Tephritidae; genus Bactrocera; species Bactrocera latifrons. The sequence continues at coordinate 116,187 of NW_017536030.1, read as the reverse complement.
TTATTTAACTTGAATCCAGTCCTTGTATGAAAAACCTTTTTATTTTAAAACATATCTTTACGAAATTTTGCATGAATTATTTTCTAGCATAAAACTGCAATATCTGCAGAAATTGTCCAGATCGGTTCACTATAGCATATAGCTGCCATACAATTTGCACGCGCAAAATGAAGTTCTTGTAAGGAAAGTGTTTTATTTGTGAAGGCTTGCAACAAAGTTTACCACATTTGTGTTTTTTTTCGTTTGCCTTTTTTTGTTGGTATGTATTTCTGACTAAGTTTCTTTACGTTGTTTAAATAAGAATAAAATACAATATTAAAATCTTGCGATCTGCTACTTATAATTCAAAATTATATAGTAAAAATCATTTTTTATACTATGAGCTTTTTATAGTCGCAGTTAACATGAATAAATACAACTGAAGTCTCCGCGTACATATTGCCATATTGCCGTGCATTCAAAGCACATATAGAGTTGATCGTCAAGCAGTCAATCGATACGGATATATCCTTTCTATAATATATCGATATATGCAATAAATGCACGAATAAAAAGGTAAAAATAAAAGCGAATTAATTAATGAGGTTTAATGCGCTTTTGGTCAGAAATTCCAACTTGAAGCATTTACGCGGACATATTTGTGAACTGTAATTTTCTTTAACTTCGCTGAGTATAACGATGAAAACTGAAATCCGAGTGATCTGCTGCGCTATCAATATTCGTATGTGTTTTTTTTTCATTATTTTTTATGCGAAATATTTCAATGTACAGTTGTGGATATATATTTACTATATGTACTTTATACTACTCTCATCCAGAGGCAACATTGTTGCATCAACTGCTTTGAGTGAAGGCTTGAACAACTGTATAATTAATCGCGCAGGCTTCACTGAAAAGCAGCAAATTAACAGTTAATAAGGCATGTCTATGAGGTTAGTGCGATAAGTATCTACTTGCCAAATTTCATCTCTTGAAAAAACTTCTTTAATATTCGTTCTATATTGGATGCTGCTAAAACTTTGCATTCTTGCACAATACTCAACTTATAATGAGCGCGAAGTTTTTTTGCTTAATATTGCTAGAATTAAAGAATAAATGTTAAAAATATCTCATACTCATAGACCACATTGTGCGCACTTAGGAGTTATCTGATCACAAAAGAACAAACATGTGTAGTATAATCACCACTAATTAGCCTGATTCAAGTTCTTTGGAACTGATTTCAAAAGCTTTTACTGAGTAACCTGATTATTTAAATTCTTTAGAACTGGAAAACATCCCTTTTACTGAGCCTATTAACATTGAGTTCGTTAACGAGGTTGTTGTAAGTTATGTATGAATATATGAGCATGTATCACCGTAGTTGAGAACAAGAAAAAACTTAAACCGTAATACCCTTCACAAATACCAAGGCTACCATATAGGAACTTCATCAGTCAATTTGTATGACAGCTATATGCTATAGTAGTCCGATCTGAAAAATTTCTTCAAATATTGTAAAGATACTTTGGACTATAATGCATGCCAAATTTTCTGATGATATCTCAATTAATCGAAACGTTTTTCATACAAGGATATGATTTTGATCAGTCAATTTGTATGACAGCTATATGTAATATTGGTCCGATCTGAACATTTTCTTCAGATATCGTAGAGATACTTTGGACAATAATGCAAGCCGAATTTCATGACGATCTCTCAACAAATAGAAAAGTTTTTCATACAAGGATATGTATTTCATTAGTCAATTTGCATGGCAGTTATATGTTATATTTTTCGATTTGGATATTTTCTTCATATTTTGTAAAGATACTTTACGCAATTATGCATGCCAACTTTCTTGACGATATCTCAATAAATAGAAACGTTTTTCATACAAGGATATGATTTTGATCAGTCAGTTTGTATGACAGCTATATACTATATTGGTCCGATCTGGATATTTTCTTCAGATATTGTAAATATGTTTCGAACAATAATGCATGCCAAAGTTCGTGTTGATATGTCATGAAATTCAGGGTATAAAAGTTTGCAACAGTTTTTGCTATTTCAGTCAGCAAATACTTAATAAGAGCAGAAATTTACACCAGCACACTCATATATATATATATATATAGTATATGTATTATTAATATTGTAAAAAGATTTTCGCAAAGTACAAAAACGAGTAACAGCCGCCTTTAATCGGTATGGGCAATTGGGTTTTTAACGCACCTGCAGGCATGCGCATATAATATACTGCCGTGATATAATAATGTAAAAATAATAAGCTCAAAGTGGCCAAAACGTGACTTTTGATACATACGCGCATGCACACACACACACACACACAGTTTTCATCCGCTGGTATGATAGCAACATCAATGTGATATATTGTTTGTTTGTTAATAAATCCATTGGCGGCTGTAAATTGAAAAGAAGGAAGAATTAAAATTATAAAGTATTCACTCAATCACTACACACATCCAACAATACAGGTATATATGCGCGCGTGTTTTCATATTCGCACACGTTATGATATTTGGTAATTTTTTTGTGAAATCCGCCATATGATGGATACCATCAGGCATTGATTACACATTTGCTCTGTGTGCTCTGTATGGTGAAATAAATATATTTTTGCGCGTATAATTACAGCAAGAAAAAATGAAAAATGTCTGTGCTTGAAAAAGCCGTTATACATTTGATATCCATGCGGAATAAATCAGTGCGTTGTGCATGCCAATATTTGGCTTTTAATTGGATTGGTGGCAACACGCATGCAATCACCCACACATAGACACGCTCGCAAGTGGACGCCAACGCCGAAGTAAAAATGTGCATATACATACATACATTGTAGGCATAAACATTTGTGCTGCGGCGTTTTTTTTTTTTAAATATTTTTTTACTTATTGGTTTCCGCTTTGCTACGATTTCACAATTAATGCTTAAAAAATGCCGATATTAAAACTCATAAACCACAAAGCTATAAGCTTTTCAACGCTGCCAATCGCTAGGCCTTGCTTATGTATTGAGGGCAACCTTTAAAAAAACCACTTTCAATTTATTTGTGCAGCAAATTTTCTTGCATTTTTACTTCACTTTTAGATGCGCTTGAATAGAATTTGATGCAGAAAACGCGTCAGAATTAATTGTGGCCATGAAATTTGCACGAATTTAGGTAAATTGCTCGTTTTCTCTTTATATCGAACGTTTTGAGAAGTGAAATCTTAGCAATCGAGTGCTTAAGATTAGAAAACGCTGAAATCGAACCATTGTAGCATATAGCTGCCTGGCGGATCAAAATTTAGTAGTTGTATGGAAAACTTTTTCATTTGACAAAATATTTTCACAAAATTTGGCATAGATTATTGTATAAAGCAACGCTTTAGGCTCCTAAGAATTCGTTTAGATAGGACTACTATAACATATAGCTGTCATACACACTGATCGATCAAAATCACGATCTTGTATAGAAAACTTTTTCATTTGACAAAATATTTTCACAAAATTTGGCATAGATTATTGTACAAAGCAACGCTTTAGGCTCCGAAGAATTCGTTTAGATAGGACTACTATAACATATAGCTGCCATACAAACTGGCTGATCAAAATCGTGTTTATGCCTCATAAAATGCAAATGTAGCGAAAGTTACAATTTTTTTTATATTTATTGTAACTGTATTGTGTAGTTAAAAAACTGTATACATTTAATGCAAAACCTTTCTCTAATTGGATAGCAGTATAACAATCGACCGACCTCTATTGATTAACAAAGGCTGACAAAGGCACACATTAAAACAATGCAAACAGCTAAACACTCACACTAAACATTTTTACGATATATCACATTTGAATGTGTGTGTGTATGTGCAAATACATGTGGCACACAAATAGCTGCACAAGGACATGTGCCACAAAAGGCTCATCAATTGTGGACTTTTGTATACTTAGTATCGTGTCAAATGTAACCCCTTTTATACCTTAGTTGTTGTTGTAGTTGCAGCTCATTTGTTGTGTGGTGTCCCCTGTTGTATGTGCTATTATTTAAATCAACTTGTTGTTGCATGGCATGCGCACACACCTGCAAGCACCACACCGCCACACACCTAGGAGAGGTGGGGGCGTATACGTGACATTTCAATATTGCATCGATTTTCCATCTACAAGCCACCCTTTCGCTACTGCATTTACCTGACAATGAGCCACGCTGCCACACATGTCCCTTGAAGTATATGAGCAAATGTAATTGCTGCTTGTTACAAAAACAACAAAAACAATGCTTATGTGTGTGTGTGTGTGGAAGGTAAACAGCACGTAGCAATCTTTCTTTTAAAATGTTGTTGTTGTGGCTCTCAGTGTTGCACAGGCGACAATGCACAGCAAATGAGGATGTTGAACAAAGCAATATACTGCTTCTCTATACGATACGTTCATATATTTGTATGTATGTACATATGTATGTGTGCGAAATGCAAACAATGGCGTTAACAAACTCGCATACAAACATTTTTATACCTCTAGATGCGCCTAGGTGCTAAACGACACGCATATGTTCATGTAACTGTATGTGCAGGTTATTAACTGTGTATAAAGTGCTTTTTCGACAATGGCTTATGACTTGTTGTCCAAAAGCTGGCTGCTAGTTTGTCAGCTTGTCTGTTTGTCTCTGTTGTTCTAATGACTGTGTAGCTGTAGCTGTCTTTTTGTTGTTTTTGTTGATGTGTAGGCGCTTGCATCCTTGCCGTGCTGCTGCTATTAGTTGGCAATGCCACATAACCTTCTCATCGAGTTTGCACCTGCTAGTCGGTTATATACCCTCGTTTAAAAACTGCTGTCGGGTCCTTTTTCTAGCACACACACACACATGTGAATGTACATGAAATTTAATTAATGTATGTGTGTATGTGTGTGTGTGAAAAGCAGCGGTAACACTTTGACACCTACTTAAGTGTATTAAACGGCATAACCTTGACATGACAACGTCACAGCGGCAAGATTTTTGCCATTATCTCACTCAACTTTCTGCTCATTGATGGTATGTACCCAGTTGTGCATCTAAAACTTTTTCAAATACCAACCAGAAGGAAAAGTCGGAGACGCTACATCGTATATATATATATATAATTGATCAGCGTGACGAGCTGAGCGGATTTTGCCATCCCGTCTATATATATATATGAAATAATCCCTTAATTTTTGAGATATCGACCAGAAATTTTTCACACGTCGCTTTCTCAGCAAGGCGCTGCTCATTTGTTGCTCCCGCTGATATCAGACCACTATAACGTATAGCTCTCATATAAACTGAACGTTCGGAATCAAGTACTTATATGGAAAACTTTGTCATTTGACGAGATATCTTCATGAAATTTAGTATGGTTTAGAGCTTAAGACATTTATGTAATATGCGAAGAAATTGTTCAGATCGAACCACTATAAGTTGTAGCTGCCATACAAATTGACTGATCAAAATCATATACTTGTATGAAATCCTATTCTATTTGTTGAGATATCATCAAGAAATTTGGTATGCATTATTGTGCAAAGTGTCTTTATAATATCTGAAGAAATTGTTCAAATCGGAGTACTATAGCATATAGGTGCCATACAAATTGACTTATCAAAGTGATGTCCTTGTATGAAATACTTTTCTAGTTGTTGAGATATCATCACGAAATTTGGCATGCATTATTTTCCAAAGTATCTTAATAATTTCTAAAGAAATTGTTCAAATCGGAGTACCATAGCATATAGCTGCCATACAAACTAACTGATCAAAATCAAGATAAGGAGGTTTTTATACTACTATACAAAAAAATAGGTATTATAGTATTTTGCTTGTTTTTGTTTTATTCATAATCATTGCAATAAATTTTTTAATTTTTCAAATTATCTCTAATTAAAATACAAAATATTATAAAAAGTGCAAAATACCAATTTTCTTGCCTTTCTAAGATAATTTTTTCATTCGTTTACACACTGTCTGCAATTGACAATAGCTTACTTATAATTTAGTGTCTCTTCAAGCATAAAATAAAAATAAATTCTTCTGCAGCGTGTACCCGTATTTGCTGTTGCTATTTACTATAATGGCCGTCGTCTATCTACATTTATTCTATTTCTCCGATTTTATGCATGTACTACATTTGTTCGTCTGTAAATATTTGCTTTGTGCATTCCTTATTGCGCTATCACACAGCTCCTTCGACTGCAACGCATTGGTAGATAATGCAGCCCATGAGCGTTTCGCTACTGCTTTTGTCACGTCTGAATCGCATAGGCCAACATTCACTTGACTTATTTTCTTACTCACATGCAATTTTCCCTATTTTTTCTTTTGTTTTTGCAATTCACAACTGCAATTGCATCCAAAGCTGCTACCAACACACCGCACAACAGCAATGATACCCGGAGTTACATGGACAATTACCATAACAGCAACAAGCGATGCAAATCCCAAGCATTTTAATGTAAATACCAGCACCGAGAACCTGCGTCTTATATTTAAACATATTTCTGGCATCTTCATAGCAGCCTGTTGCCTGCCTTCTGCCTCAACTGCTGTTTGTGAAGGCACTGTTATACGCACAAACCTACCATTCCTGAGCTGTGTCCTACCCATTAAGGGTGACGGGTGCACTGTGCATATAAATATGCCTGCGCACTTGGCTTTAATTGTTCTGACACGAGCGACACTTTGAACTTCTGCTACCTTCACTTTCTCTCATTTACCTTTAGACTTTAACTATACATACTTGTATATATGCTCTGTTTGTCTATTCGACTACACTTGCTTATTTATGTTGAGGCGTGAGTCTCAGCCTTTCGCTACACTCACGCTACCGAAAGTGCTCATATCGCAAATTGCATGAATAATTCCCTTTAAATGCATTCGTGCGACATGACACTGAACTGCTACTGCCTTGATAGGTAGGCTTTTCTCCTCCTGCACAGCATAGACTTTAAGATTTGTCTTCAGTTGTCATACATAAAATGCATCACTGTATACATAAATACGCGCATTTCTACAAAAACGTCTATATATTGGGTAGTCAAAAAAGTCTTTTCGTTTTTCTAATCAAATTTTAACTTATTTTTTATATTTATAATAATCAATAAACAAATATGTACCGTTTTGATCGGCCATTTTTCCGCTAGAGACATTCAGTCAGTATAAATCGAAATTTCCAGAACCGAAGAGAGCGAACCATTGTCGTGCTACGCGAACTGATACAGCATCGTCTCCGTAAACTTCACAAATTTGATTGGTGGCTTGCGTGGCATTCTTACAACTTTTTATACAAAAATTTCGAAATGTAGCGAATTTCTTCACTATTTCCACTCATTTTCTAAGAGCTGTTACTTTTTTTTCAATTTCTCTGAATTTAATTTTTTTTTTATCTTAAAAATCTCACGCACGGGAGATAGCGATTGCAACAAGATCTATGTATGGACAAAATACGAAAAGACTTTTTCGACTACTATGTAGATGGCATATTGAGGTGACAACCCAAAAACTTGAAAATATTATATTCTCGCATCAAATTTTTCGCTGTGCAAATAAGAACTTTTTTAAGTATAAATCACTTGAAATTTATACGCAGTTAAAGTTGTGAGTATACCTAGAGCCTTCACCATACAGTACACCATGTCGTATGAGCAACACAGCATCTCTAAGGCTCTTGTACGAATGCACAGTACATTTGATGCATAAGTTTAACTGCGTATAACTTATAAAAGAGTATTTTTATGGAAAAAATCAGTAAGAGCCTTTTTGTAGAGCGGATATATTTGTATTAAAAAATTGCTTTTCCGCAGTTGTGCAGTTAAAAAATTTATTGTAAAAGTAAAAAACAAACAAAAAAAAAAAAGTACAATATTGAGGAAAAGTAAAATTGTGCATTCACAATTTAAAATGAAAATAAAGTGTTTGGTTTCATTAGATCTGGGTTTTACAGCAAAAACTGAAGTTTCAGGTGTGTATGCAAAACAGTTCAACTTAGAAATAATGAATATTCTAATGCATTTGTATAAAAAATGTATAAAACCACTCTTTTACCACCTTATTTTTCACTGCAGAGAGAGCTAGTGTGCATGTCTGTTATTGACAATTTGCGTTACGCTCTCATAAACGCGTTAAACCGATTGCTTAATCAAGCATTATCGCTTCAGAAGTGCACGGCGTTGTAGTTTTTTTTTACAGTTATTACATTAATATATTATTTTAGTGGCTTATGAAATGTCTGTCAATAAGCTAGAAAATTATTAAAAAAATGTAAAAAAAAATAAAAA
>NW_017536030.1:99549-107886 GCF_001853355.1 Bactrocera latifrons | reverse complement strand
AAAAATAGAAATATATATAAAAAAAACTGAAGCATGCAAAAACTAATTTCTTATTATCAGCAGTTTCTTTTTAAATTCTTGGTTTTGAAAGTAAATGTGTTTAATACTATTTCCTTTACTTAACATTCTCTATCATTCATACACACACACATAAGCCTTCCATTTCAAATGTCACATTATTATAGTTTCATGCTCTTTAATGTTTAGCTTATTCATCACAAGTCCAGCATAAATATTTTATAAGTTTATAAATTAATAAAGCGAATTCAAATAACTTTTATGCATATGTACAATATTTCTACAATCTGCTGGTTATATAAACATATCTATGTGCCTGAGCAGCTGCCAGCGAATTTGCCACAAACGAGTGAATGCTTTACATACTTATAAACGTGAATTATGAATATATTTTATATGTATATAGCCAAATTTCCATCTCAATTCTATGAGAGAAACCGCAGTGAGCGCTTAAATATGTATGTGTGTATAATAAATTATCCACTTATGTCTAATAATATCCGCTCCGAAGTACACAATAAAACGTTTCGAATAAATATATTATTAGTTATCGGCTTTCCGGTCTAATAGTTTGACATTCTAGTTTATCTGTGCATGTAAATATGTATGTATGTATGTTCTTTGAGATTTAATTTATGGGAATATGCTGGTTGGCTGAGCGTTGATTGCCATTGCAAGTTTTAATATTGAAATAATTTCCTACCAACATAAAGCAGATACATCATTTTTGAAAGCAACAGCAATCATAGAAACGAAAGACGAAACGACGGAAAAAAAGGAAAAATAATTTACAGCCGATTCGAGGTCAGAAAGAGTATGGGAGGTTGCGTGGTCTAAGTGGTAAAAACGGTTTATCTCAATGATGGGTGCAAACATCAGAAGGTCTGCTTCCTGCTGCTGTAGCCGCCAGTCTTTGGGGCTTTACCATTGGCGCCTCGCATTCGTGTGTCATATAGCAGCATGCAATGAGTAAAGACTCATCCTTGACACACTTTATTGCCAATAATGTCTGGTCAGCTGTGGAATAACTGGAGTCAATATGGGATTTTAAACTTTTCTTCATCAATATCGCTGTTACCTTTACCTTTTTGATTACGCTCGGGTTGCATGTTATGTAGTATTGAACCTTTAGCCCAGCGGCCACGTTACCCGATACAATCCATGGTTCCTGCACTAAGGCCACGTTGTAGCCGCCCTTCTCTAAGTTACGAAGAAGCTCATCAAAGGCGTGGAGTTTCCTTTTGGTGTGCAGTCAGCTCTTGGTTTTGGACCATCAGTATGCTGACTGAGTTCTTTGGTAAACCTCCTGTATTACAAGGGAAGTCGCCATGATTTCTGCTATGCCGAGATCCTTTTCCACTTCACCCTTGTCCAACTTGTTTTGTTGCCGTCCGCGGGGTAGTGCTTCTTGAGGCCAAGGCACCACGCCATCTTTCCGAACCGCGCGTTCAGAATATCCTCTGCCGCCTTATTGCTCTGGAGGATGTATCTTTGGCCTCCATCTTCTTTGACCGATTTTGCTGTTTAACACCATCCACCATATCTAGTCGGCACGTCCGGATTCTGTAGTTATAGCAGCCGCAGTTTCTGTTATGAGTATACCACGCGGGTTATGGTTACCTTAGTTCTAGACACTGATGGAATATAAAAAGACTTCTTTCGTTTTTCAATTAGAGGTAATTTTTAGCAGAAAATTCTTCCTCACCGCCAGTCACCTTTTTCCCGAAGGTCCTCCTTGCCATCGGCTATGATATTAAGGAAATTAAAAATGTTTCGAAATTATTGACTAACCATTATAGTAAATTAAATTATTATAATACTGAAACGATTTCCAATCACTAAGTTAGCTTAATATTTACTGTAAAATACTATTTACATACAACAAACTTGCTCATTGTTTTCCTCATTTCCTTCCTTTTCTTTCATATACGCAGGACTCGCCTTGAACACCAACTCGCTGAGCGGTCGCCGCGATTCGTTTGATCGCAATACATCCGCCTTCAGTCCATCGGCAGTTGATTACAACAACAGCAGCAGCACCAGCACACTACAAGCCGCTGCAGCTGCAGCCGCCGCTGCCGCCGCCGCACGCGGCAAATGGCCCGCCGCTGTGACCAACAGTTATGGTGCATTGGGCGCCACCGCCTCGGCTAGTCCGATTGGCACGGCCATTACACCACCACCGCCGCAATCATGCCTTGTTACAAATCGTGCACCTGGCGCCGAAAGCAAATATCGCCAGCAAATGGCAGTTGGTGCTGTTGGCCTACCACCATCCGCCGTTGCACAACAAGTCGCCGCTGCGGCTGGCAGTATGTTTAGTTCAAGTAGTTCACTCTTCTCAAAACTGGCTATGCCGGGTGGTGCTGCTGCTGCCGCAGCTGCAGCCGCCGCCGCTGCTTCCACACGTCATGCAGCTGCTACTGCCGCTGGCCTAAGTGCATCTGCAGCTGCTGCTGCTGCAGCCGCCGCCGCTGCTTCCACACGTCATGCAGCTGCTACTGCCGCTGGCCTAAGTGCATCTGCAGCTGCTGCTGCTGCAGCCGCCGCCGCTGCTGCCGCAGTAGCTGGTCCACTACAACCCGGACGTTCACGTCTCCTTGAAGACTTCCGTAATCAACGCTATCCAAATTTGCAGTTACGTGATTTGGCTAATCACATTGTCGAGTTCTCACAGGATCAGCATGGTTCACGCTTTATACAACAGAAATTGGAACGCGCCACCGCTGCAGAGAAACAGTTGGTCTTCAGCGAGATCTTAGGTTCGGCTTTTAGCTTGATGACCGACGTTTTTGGTAACTACGTCATACAGAAGTTCTTCGAGTTTGGCACACCGGAGCAGAAAAACACTTTGGGTATGCAGGTGAAGGGGCATGTGTTGCAACTAGCTTTGCAAATGTATGGTTGTCGTGTTATACAAAAGGCGCTGGAGAGCATCTCCGCCGAGCAGCAGCAAGAGATTGTGCGCGAATTGGATGGCAATGTTTTGAAATGTGTCAAGGACCAAAATGGTAATCATGTGGTACAAAAATGTATCGAATGCGTTGATCCCTCGGCGCTGCAGTTCGTCATAAATGCATTCAAAGGTCAAATATACACACTAAGCACACATCCATATGGCTGTCGTGTCATACAACGCATACTGGAGCATTGTACTGCCGAGCAGACGCAGCCAATACTCGATGAATTGCATGAGCACACCGAGCAGCTGATACAGGATCAATATGGCAACTATGTTATACAACATGTGCTGGGTGAGTATGGTGTTGCAGCTAAGAGCTTTTTTTTTTTTTAAGGTTTATAATGTTTGCGTATTTTCCATTGTAGAACACGGCAAACCCGAGGACAAATCAATACTGATCGCCAGCGTGCGTGGAAAGGTTTTGGTATTGTCGCAGCATAAATTCGCCTCAAATGTTGTGGAGAAGTGTGTCACGCATGCCACACGCGGTGAGCGCACCGGACTTATCGATGAAGTGTGCACATTCAATGACAAGTAAGATACGAAATTCAGCTTCAAATCAGTAATGATATTGTCACTACGTTAAAGTTAATTTGTGAAATTCTTACAAACCATTCATATGTTTGTTTTTATGTCATATTTTCGAAAGCTAAAACATTTGTTTTCCCACCCTCTAGTGCTTTGCACGTCATGATGAAGGATCAGTATGCCAACTATGTGGTACAGAAAATGATCGATGTCTCGGAGCCGACCCAACTGAAGAAACTTATGAATAAGATACGCCCACATATGGCCGCATTACGCAAGTACACCTATGGCAAGCATATTAATGCCAAGCTGGAAAAGTATTTCATGAAGACAGCCAATCCGATAACAACAACAGCCGCAAGCTCGTCGATCGTCGCCACCAGCATCGCACCCTTAACAACATCGGCTTGCAGCACAGCATCTGGCCTAACCATTACCACGCCCACAAGCAGCGTGACTACCGGCCTCACAGTCGGCACACCCATAATGATACAAGAGAATGGCATTAATGTCACACCGGTGGGCCAGACATCGCCAGCAGCATCATCATGCACCGTCTCGACCAACAGCAGCAGCGCTACCTCTGTGGTGACTGCCGTCAATAGCGGCCTGGGACCCATTGGTCCACCCACCGCAAACGGTGTGGCATTGTAAAGCGCGCTTTGTATATTAAATAAAGCAATGAAATGAATGCTTGCTGTACAAGTGTGGCGGAATTTCAATAGAAATATGTTGGAGCGTCATGCAGAAGGCACACAGTTTTATTAGTTTATAGCAATAAGTAGCAGCATTATAGAGCATAAAGCAGAAATTGATTATAATTTGAATGTGTAACTTAGTTTTAAGATATGCTGTGTTTTTCGCGATTTTATTTAGATTTTAAATTTTCCAAAAACCACACACACACACACACTTTAGAGTGCAACAAAGTAGAAGAAAAATGCAAAAAAGTATATCGTGTTGAAAAATAACAGTTTAAACGGTCGGTAAATGCAAAGAAACCAGTAAGATTAAACACAAGAATCTCGTTGAGTAAAAAAGAGTAAAAAAAAGGAGCATTGCGTTAGCTATGCAGCTCGTATTTTTATAATATATTGAAAGCTAAAAACGTTTCGTAAGCGTGAAAAGTGGAAATAAGGCCAAACAAACAAAAAGCTATACATATATGGCGCTCGATTTAAGAGGCGTACATAAGCGCTATCAAAAAGGCAACAAAATCGCTAAGCTAAGTGCTAAATAAAATTCGATTTGTAAACATTTAAACACGCGCGAAAAAATAAAAGGAAAAGTGTATTGGCACACATGCAAAAATATTTTAAGAAAAACTGAAAAAGTTGAAGTTTTATAAAAAGAAAATTAAATTAAAGGCTTATAAAAAGAAAAGCGTTCGTTTAAGACTTTTGTTGCACACAAACTTTCTTAAATGCAACAGTGCGTTTAACGGTTATAACTACATATGTGAAAAATAAAAGCAAAGAATGAAATCATACGAAGAGAACACACACACAATTGAATCATAAAAACAAAAAAACAAAACAAAAAGGCGTAAGAAATACATACAAGAAAGTGCTGAAATTTTGTATAAGAGAAAAAAAAACACAAGAGATAACGTGAAATAAGTTGAATATTAAAAACAGTTTACTATGTATTTACAAAAAAAAAAACTAATTTCTTAACAGCGCGTCGTTATTTAAACACTCTGGTAGATACACAAGTGCAGCACACGCTTGCCACGTGCTCGTTGTCATAAAAGAGTCAACGTAGCAAGGCTGCTGGCAGCGCTAAATTATAGTCGTAGGTGTGTGAAAAACGGCGTTTCAATTTATTAAGCTTGTTGCTGCAACAATTTTTGAACCGTACACATTTTAGTAGCTTTTCATTTGTAATTTATTAGCAAATGCAAGCATATGAACACACACTCACACACAACACATGCAAAGAAACAAAAGCAAAATGTGCAACGCAAGCATTTGCGGTAAGAACCAAAAAGTTCGCCAGCAATGCTTAAAATAAAGGACTTTTATATATAAATAAAAATAAATTAATTAATATTAACATAACCACAAACTAAACTCACTAAGGACTTGTTGCGCACAAATTGGCAGTTCAATGCGTTGAGCGTGCGTGCTTCATTAATTGGGGCGATATATGTCACATGAGCAGCAATTGGCATGTCTTGTATAAAATGCATGTAAAAATGTTCATAAAAATTCATGTACAAATTTCATAACACAAAATGGTAGTGTAAACAAAATGAAAAAAAAAAAAAAAACAATTTCATAAAAACCTTTCTATTGAAACAAGATTAAGTTACATTTACAAGAAATTGTCAATAACATTGATTTTGTAAACTTAACTGCATGCAGAAATTAAATGTTTCCTTGAAGAGCATAATTAATTTTATTGTGGCACAATTTCGAATAAAAGCAAACCATAGCTAACAATAGATGTTTAATATATGATGTATATCTGTGCAAATAATATATATATTATTTTCAAATTTCTATATGCTATATGCAAACAGTGAAAAAAAATGTATTTGGCATAACAAACACAAGAAAAAGCAGCTGATTATCTATATTTACAAGTGAAATGTCACATAATTATATGACGTTTCATGTCATCTGCTACAATTACATTTCTTTCAAGCCAGTGCAAGTAAGTAAACTGCATTCACTTAATATATACATAAATAATTTGCAACTGACAGCTATGCTTAATTTCCAAAACAAACTCACAAAATTAGCAACGCTTTTGTGGCGGTGTACGCAAAAGTTTATTATATATCATTGCATGTAAATAACAACATCAAGCGAGGCGTTAAAATAACCTAATTTCTCCATATAAGTTGAAAATTCGTTTCCATATTAACATATGAATTGAAATTATTTGTAAAATATGTAATATTTGTATTTATAAAAAAAAATGTAATATTGTGTAAAAATTTTAATGATTTGTAAAAAAAAAAGTATAAATAATTTGTAAATGCGCGCTTTAGTATTAATAGACACGAAAACTCAAACTTGTACAAACTATATTTACACTTTGGCTCGTGACTGCAACGAGTTTCGACATGCAAAGCGCTCACCAAGAGATACGCCAGGCACACACACGCAACGCTACCATTAACGCCACCATTTTGTGCGCAAAAACGTAATTCATTTGTGCGCTGCTGCAAGGCAAATGATTACACAAACATATATTGTAATTTGTATTCGTGCGTTATTATACATACATACATACATAAATACATCTAATATATAAAGTACATAATACGTAAGCATTGTAAATGTAAGAGTAATATTAATAGTTTTTAGAGTGAAGCAACAACTAATACGCGACGCAAACAAGCAACTGTTTTTGTTTTTTAAAACCTAAAGCAAAGTAGGATTTATACATATGTATGTAATGTAGAATTATTTTTCTGTATGTAATGTAAAATTATTTTACTGCTGTTAGTATTCAAAAGCAAAAATTGTAAACTTTTGTAGTAATTGTAAGCGAAAAAAGAGTATGCGGCTAAACACAGCGCGAAAGACAGTTGGAAATTTCGAAAATTCTGCTAATTTTTTAAACACAATTTTTAATTGAATTTTTGTTCTTTAGTATTTGTTATAAAAAAAAAAAATAATGTTTGTGTAATTTTGTTTGTAAAAAATACCACTTTAGCATACATATAAGCATAAGTTTCACTAATACATGCACTATTTTCGACATGCTTACACAAAAGTGACGCGAAAAATATTATGTGCTAATTTTAAAAATATAAAACTAATGAAATTTATGTATTAAAAATAAACCCATAATTTATAAATATGTAACATACAAAAAAAAGTGTAAAATCAAATCATAAAACACATGCAAATTCGCAACTTGCAAAATATGTAAAATATATAGTTGAAAAACAACAAACAAACAATAATACAAAAGCTAAAATATTTTATAATTTAAATTTAAACTCAAAACTGTAAGCATTGTATTTGTAAATCGTGTAACGTCAAAGGTGGTCTCAAACGACTGCGATTTCATTTATGCATTTGTATGCGCGTACGCAACGGAACATCTGTATGTATGTACAATAAAATGTTTTATGTAAAATTTTGTAAAGAAAAAATGCGAAAACAATTCCAAATATATACAAGAGCAAGAGCACATAAAAACATGCAAATGTTTAAGTAAAATAATTTTTAAGCCTGAAGACAATTGGAAGGAAGACAACAAAAGTTGTTGCATGCAAAATGAGTTTAAATCAGCAACACGCAGAAGAAAGCATGTTAACTTGAGGAAATGTTTTTAAAAATAAGGAAATTGCTATTAGCGCTTACACGCTGGCAATGTGCGTATTTTGCGGTCAAACACAACGCAAAGCCCGAAATTTTGTTGGAAGAAGCTAATTTAACGTTTTTGTAGTTGTGCAGAAGAATTAAATGCTTGATTCATACGCCACACAAATTGTAGGCAGCAAAAAAATTCAAGCAAAGCGGATTACAAAATTTTATTTTAGACAGCAAAATCAGCAGACAAAATACAATAAATTTGTCTGAAACAAAAAACAAAAAAAAAAAATCATTACGCTGATGTGCTGTAATGCAAGGAATACAATGTATAAAGCAAAAACAAAAAAAAATAAATAAATAAATAAATATTATTTCTAAAAACCAACATCTGATTAAATTTCATATTGTAGCATCCAACTACTAAATACACATTAAAAAATAAATAAGTTAAAAGTATAATACATGAGCCACTTAATGGAAAAGAATTTTACATTTTACCACAAACATGTGCGAACTCTTATAAATACGCATACAAACAAACTTTTCACTCTC
>NW_017536030.1:94464-97744 GCF_001853355.1 Bactrocera latifrons | reverse complement strand
TTTTAATTTTTTTTTCTTAAATCAAAGTTTCCCTATACATATTTTAGTGTGTGTGTGTGTGCCAATTGCTCTGCGGTGATTTTCCAGTTTTCATTAGCCGCCAATCACGGCGGCATCATTCCTCGAACTTACTTCAGGAATGTTTTTTGCTGCTACAACAATAACAACAATCTTTAAACACATTTAACTGCGTCTTTTGAATATAATACCCATAAAAAAATGTGTATGTACGTTTTAAGTAATAATTATTTTGTATTTCTAGTATTTTCTTAAAACTTTTTTTTAGATATTTAAAGAGTAAAATAGTCGAAATTATTTGTAAATGTGCTATTTTGTAACAAAGAACAACAACAAGTACCGCAAAATGTACGAAATTGTAAAATGTATTGTATTTGTATGTAATGTAATGTATATCTACCAATCCTAATTCACTTACTAACTGTATTTGTATAATATTTTGTAATAAAGTGAAATTGTAATTTTTGCCTCAACTTGATTTGCATCGAAATGATCAAAGCCAAACAAAAAAGAAAAGAAAATAAAAAACAAAAACAAAAACGTAAACGAAAAATTATGTAAACAAGAAAAGCTGTAAAAATTTGTATTTTAAGCTGCGCCGCAAAGCAGCAAAAATTGTGTTATTTGTAAAAAGGAAAATATGTAAAAAAAGCAACCATGCCCACAATCCACAAATGGCGAATTCATTCTGCTAATGAGCTTGTTTATATCTACACACACCGTGTAAGCCGCCAATGTGGTACATACCTACACATACATATACATTGTACATCTACTTGCATACCAATTTGAGTTTTCATGCATACAGTAAAAGCGAAATGCATTAGTGGTTTTAAATGCGTGCATAACGACAAATATATATACATATGTACATGCACATGCGTACAATATTTTAAGCGAAACATAAGGTCAATTCATTATGAGTATCATTATTGTTCAATTCATTTTTTTTTTTATTTACATACCTATACATATACATATAAACAACGCAAAACGCCTAGAAATATGCAAGCGTAACTAAGCAAATGTATCATTTAGATATTTGTATGTAAACTATGTCATTACTTTGTAGTATTTCTTCTTATATAACTTTATTTAACTAAGGAAAAAAAAACAAGCGAACATTTGACTTTTATGTAAACCAACCAACCAATGCAACCACCACGCCTATTTTTAGGTATTTCTAATTTTACGCATTTCATGTTTCTAAATATTTTAATTATTATTATTATTAATTATATTGCTATTATAATTACTATTATGTTTATGTGCATAAGTTAGCAGTATGACATTTATATATACATATATAGATACGTCTACCTACCAAACCTACTACCAAACTACCTATCTACAAATGTCATACATACTTCGCTATGAAACTTGTTCATTCTTACACATGCATACATACATACATACATATTAATTATTTTTTTCAAAATACATACAAACAAAGAAATTGTAATTGTAATTTTATGTAAAACACAAATATATTTAAAAGAAATTTGAGAAAAAGAAAAAAACTTGCAAATTTTTATTGTTTCCCATTGGATACCTTTCGCATTGGTGTTTTAGCCTTTATGATTTGTGCAGGATTAACACTTCCTTGGTAGCTACTAGCGAGGCATTGAGTGGCAGCGTTTGTATTTGGCGTTTTTAAAAGCTGTAAAGGCTATGTTAATTTTGTCGGGCAGTTGGTAACAGCCGGAACTAAGCGACTTAGACGAGATGAATTGATTGAGGTATGCCTCTACTACTGTGTTGTATATATGCTTATTTGGCGCGCAGTTTTTGAAATGTCTATTTGAAACTTTACACAAGTGCTTTACTCCCAAAAACGGCTGTTCATTTGTCGAAATAGCCAATATCGGACCACTATCGCATATAGCTGACATACAAACCGACCAATCAAAATTGAGGTCTTGTCTTGTCTTGGAAAATTTTTTAGCTACCGAGTTATCTTCATGAAAATTGGCATAGGTTATTATTCAAAGCCACGCTAGAGTCTCCGAAACAAATTTCAGTTCGAAACACTATAAAATTTATATATGTGGTTTTCATTCAAATGGATCAATCAAAATCAACTTCTTATATGAAACTTCTTATTTTATTAAATACATTTTTACTTGTGATAGGTATTCTAGCTTCCATGCAACCGAAGTTAGTGTTGTTTTTACTTATACTCGTCGTAATGAAGGAATCTTTGCTATGTAATATTTTCATCAAATCTAACGTCTGCACGATTGAAGAATAAATGACGAGTTATTTGAGGGGTGCGAGTACGTTTACCAGGCACCACTGCTGAAATTGTTTAAGGGAGTTGAGAAGCTTATCAAGTTCCTAAATAATATTCCAACATATTTAAACGCAGTGGTATTTTTAAATCGATCGTAGCTTACGCCGTTCTAATAAATTTTTATAACTCATGAAATGTCAAAACGTGTCAACTGTTATGAATTTCAATGGAAGAGAGCATTCATTAAGTAAAGTACAGCTATTTTATGGCCACAGAAAACTGAGTTTCCCTGTTGTTGCTATTCTTTTGATATGGTTGCTGGCAAAACAATCGTTTGTGTCCAGTATTTTAATCCGTGTCTCAGCTTATCAATTTTCAAAACAGATTCATTGTTTCGATTAATATTCGAAAACAACTATAACAGCTAAATGATTGAGAGCTTATAATCTTTTTCGATTCCCAAAAAAAAAAAAAAACTATTATCTAAACCATATCAATTAAAAATGTTTTAAAATATGTCCCACATTGTTATCATTTGTTCAAGCTGAATTAAAATACAAATAAACATCCCTTAAATGGTTACGTGAATTTGTATGTAGATGATACATGTATAGACCTTTCACAGTCACAGGTAAATATTCAAATGAAGTGGTGAGAAATTGGATATGGTTCAAGACCATAGCCTTATGGAAAAGCGTAAAAAAAATTTAGAAGCGTCACGTGGCGGAATGTTTTGTATAAAACACTTTGGTGGAAAGGCAACATAGTATCAAAAAATGTTGCACAATGAGCAGTTGGGGACAGAGACGGCAACTGCTTAATAATTTTTTTAAATTTCTTTTTTTTAAATATTGAATTCAAATTGTGTTAATAATTATACATATGTACTTAAGTAATGAATTTTCGATGTGAAATTAAAATGAATGCAGTAATTAAAAATTATTTTACAAGCTTAATTTATTGCTTAATTAAATTAATTTTACTTAATTGGTTATTCGATTAATTAATTAATGTAGTAAAATTAGTAGT
>NW_017536030.1:82970-93264 GCF_001853355.1 Bactrocera latifrons | reverse complement strand
TAATTAGTAAATTTTTCTTAATTAATTCATTGAAACAAATTCATACTTATAAAAAGTCAACTTAAATACAAACAGAAAATCAAAATTAAACTATTAAACTATTAAAGCCCTTATAAAAGTAGCGAAAAAAATGTACGACTACATAACAGACTTATGTATGTATATTCAAATATTTATTTTATATAAAATGTAATAAATTGTAAGAAGTAGTGAAAATGCGAGTTTAATAATATAACTGAGTATAATCATAATTCCAGATGCATTTGCATTGTATCTATACATATACAGTTCATATGTAAATCAAATATAGTATGTATTGTATGTACATATGCGTGCACAATAATGTACATACAGAGTACATAAATATTTTGTATGCAAACGCGTTACGTGAACATAAACGGAATCGCGATTTTTTTTGTAAATTGTATAAAATGAATACATATATATACAAGTACATAAGCACTTACATAGAAATGATAGATAACAAAGATAATAAATAACGGTCTAGCTGAAAAATAATAATCCGAATAATATCACTTAAAGAAGATTTCGAGTTTTTCTACAAAGTCAAAGTTAATGAAGAGCTATTTTTTATAAAACACCAGCAATTGGTAACGGTACTTTGTACTCGTAGGTTTTATGGAATGTGCAACATTTTTTCAAAACAACAAGCAGTTGGGGAAGTGGCGCAGGTTTTAAAAAACACACAACTTATAAATAAAAGTAAAACTCATAGTAATCTAGAAACTGCCCAACAGTTGAAGACGCATACATACAGACGTAAGTAAAACTTAAAAAAAAAAAAATTAAAAAATAAAAATATATTATTATAAATCAAATATGCGGATTGAAATTAACGCTGTAATAATGGCAAACAGGTTTTTATTGTAAAAATTGTCAAATTCAGAGCTTCCTTACCGGCAAGCGAAAATCCATTGAAGAAGAAAATAAATGTGTGATGGCTATACATACACGTATACATACATGCATACATGAAATATACATACATACATTACGTAGTGGCGAGTGGAACATTTTAAAGCAGTTTTTTAAAACATTGACAAGTAAGGCAGAATTATTAAGAAAATTTCGTCATAAGAAATTAAATGTGTAAGCAGCATACATACATACATACATACATACATATTAACATAAATGGCATTATATACAATTGCATTGCAGAAATAACCACATGAACACTATACACAAGAAGGTAAAAATGTGTGAACTGAACTGTCACCGAACGTAAAATTCCAAAGCAAAAGTGCAGACCTGTCACTAATACAAGTTAGTTTCGAAAGAAATTGATTTAGGCTGCCAGATTATGCTGAAAAAGTTGCCTAAGCTAATATTTCATTTTAATGCTTCACATTTTTTCATAAATACTTTCTTTTTTAAGCAAAACAATATGATTAACACTGACCCAAGAGTAAGGATAACAACATAAATGCTAATGTACTAAAAATACAGGGTTTTCCAAAAAGCGTGATAGATTTCTTCAAACAAAAAAAAACTTATTTTTAATGTGAAGTGCAATCGATACAATTAAGTTCTGGACATAACGTCATGGGAGGAAGGAATTCGATCAGCGCACACTGACTGAAGACAGTCTGGTTTATTGCTAAAGATCAATGAATTCAAACAACCCCACAAGAAGTGGTCTAAATGCTGTTAAATCACAACTTTTGGAGACCATGCAATGTCACAATTTCTTGAAATAATCGAATCTCCAAACTTTTCTCGCAATAATTCGATTGTTCCACGTGCTGTGTGGCGCAAAGAACCGTCTTGTTTTAACCCGATGTTCTCAAGAGATCAACTTCTTCCAATTGCGGTTAGAAAAAGTTGATTATCATCGATCCATACCGCTCTTCATTTTCAGTAGCGGCAACACTAGCTTCATTTCGAAAGAAGTACGGACCTATGATCTCGAAACAGCGCAATATTTATATATATTTTTTTTTTTTAGTTGTTTCAGAGTCCCGGAGTTATTGTTTCGCTCACTAAGTATCCGAAGGGTAGAAATGCACTTTAATCAAGGTGAACATTTTTAGATTTGTGCGGAGAAGATGTATATTGATCGAACGTCAAAGCAAAATTTCGTTCCGGCAATTTCGATCTTGAGCATGTACAACGTCCTGGAAGCCGATGTGGATGAAATAAGGTATTTTGGTCGATGCAAATCGTCGAATAACATCGTCGAGAAATTGCTAAAATACTGAATGTGTTCTAGCAGATTAATGCGAGACCTCATACATGTTTGATGACTCGGCAAAAGCTTTTGCAGTGGGAATGGCATGTGCCGCTGCACCCACCATCTGCTCCAGACTTGGCATCTTTGTACAGTTACTGGTATCAGTCTCTGTTCAAATTTTGTGGAAGGGAGAAATCGCAACAGTTTCACAAATTAAACAAAAATAATCTGGGATATCAATGAGATTCTTTATTCCTGTGAAAGTACATTCGATGCCATTATGTACGAAACTCGATTTCTTTTGCATGGCCACAACAGGCACGCTTACAGAAGTCCAAACGCTGAGTCAAATTTTCGACGATTTTCAAGCATAAATCGGCCGAGCGGTAGCGATTCCAATTCACATTAACGTGACGGCCTTGATCAGATCAGGTCCGTACCAATGACGTCGCCTGCCCATAAACCGTACCAAACCGTAATTTTTTCTAGATGCAACGGTGACTCAAGGAGTATGTGTAGATTGCTGTCTAACTAATAACGCATATTTTGCTTACTGACGTAACCATTCAGCCATCATCATCGAAGAACATGATTTTTCGATGAAAATCCGGTTCATTTTCAAGTTGTTGCTCAGCCCAATTCACAAACGTACTACGATTCTGGTTGTCAAGCGGCTACAGTTCTTGCGTCAATTTGATCTTGTAAGGATGTAGGCCAAGAAATTTTCGCAAAATTCGCCTCAACAACGTCACAGAGATGATCAGCGCTTGAGAACGACGTGTGCGAGACTGATTTGATTCTTCCTTACTTGATGCGCTAGCGGCAGTAATATTCTCGACGGGTACTTTTTTTCAAATTTTTCCACTAGAACCTCCATTGTTGATCTGATAGGACGATTATGACGGCAATAAATTGATATAAATTCATTTTATTTTGCAAATTTCTTTTTTTGTTTGGTAAAATGTGAATATATATAATTTACAGTCAATTTCTACGGTAATAACTAATTTTTTAAGCATTTCCACGTAAGGTCTGCTGTCGTCAGGTTTTCAGAAGCATATATGGCATATGCCACATAAAGAGCATAGAAAGCAAAGTTTAAATCTTAATTAGAGGAAAGGAAAATTTTTAATAAAAATTCAGAAAAAGAAATCGCAGCGCAAGAAAAAAATATAAACACACATATACATACATATATATATATATATAAATAGTGATATATGAAATGACACTCATAATACATAATAAGAACTATTTAAAAGAAATTATTAATGAGTCCGTAAAAAGTAAAAGCTAAATTACAACACATACAGACACAGATGCATAAATATATATTATATTAAATACAAATATGTAAAAGTAAACTAACTAATCGTATATTTTAAACTGCTAAAGCTAAAAATAAATTCAATAAACACCGTAACAACTTTTGTAATTACCTATTAAACACACCCTAATGTGTTGATGGAGCACCAACGAATTATGAATTGTATATTTTATAGTCATAAAAACGTGCTTACTTACCTATGCAGTAAGTATGTACATATGTATCATTGTATTTATGTATATTTGTAATTTAAAACAGCGTAAATTTTTTTCATTTCAAAAACTAATTTATATAATTTCGCCAACTTCATTGTTGTTGTTATAAATGCCATTTTAGTGTCATATTACGTTAGAAAAATTCACAATTTCCTGAAACAAATGAAAATAGTATGAAAGGCAAACGGTGCTTGCAATTTATGTAAAATTCCATTGATTTTACCGTGTTAGCAATCAGTGCAGATTTCGACTGATGTATGTCTGTCTCTTATACACATCTAGATGTGTATAAGAGACAGCATATATACACATATAATATATATATATAATGTATATATATATATATATATATATATAATTTCATATAAACTAATTGTATGTATGTAACACGGTAGTTATAAATATGAAATAAATACAGATCAACGGCATGTAAGCAAGCAGCAGGAGAACCAAATTTATATACCCTACAAGTAAATTATATCTAATAAAAAAAAATAAATAAAATAAAATTACACGTGAGTGCAGAGTTCACGACGATCAATTCAGTTAGAGCGCATAAAGATCGCATTGAAATTCAAATACAGTAAATCTAAAAAGGTCGAATGAAAAAAAGAAAATTATAAGAAAATAAATTGTATACAAAATGACTTGTGTAACTAACTATTTCAATATTGAATAATAATAAAATTATTAGAAAAGAAAAAAATAGGTGCATTTTCACGTGGTTGCCTTTTATATTACGGGATACGAGAGCAAAGACAATTCTAAATCCCCGAAAATCGCTTTCTTGTTTGCCAAAATATTCTCCATTAAGAACTATTGTGTATTGCCGAAACACTTTTGCCACTCCGATTGTGGTACTTACAAAACATGCCCACATGGCCCTTAACTGCATGCCATTAAAAAAGCCGACGGTATCTGTTCAGCCTAATTTGCTTCAAGTGAATTGCCAGCAGATGACCAGTTGATCGACGGTAGGCTTTCATGTAGAGATTATACCGAATACACTTTGACATTGATTGTTGTTGTTGTTCCAGTGGGTAACTACTACCCGTTAGGATGGTAAGGTAAGATTAGCTTAGTTGCTGAAAGTCCAGGAAAACTGCTGTTTCGATGGGGTCCAAAGTGGGGCATGCAAAGAGGTGGTCAGTGGCATGCGGAGACTCATGGCACGCAGGACACATATTGGATATGTCGGGGTCTATTCTGGATAAGGAGCTTAACCTGCTAGAATATCCAGAACGGAGCTCCGCAAGGATCACTGGAGGGGAGTAGGTGAAGGTGTTGATGGCTAAACTCTGAATGACAGTCAGTGCGGAAGTTTCTTGCGTCCGAAGTCTGGCCGACGTAGTTGAGGCATGACCTCTTGATATTCCTAGCAGGCGGTTCCGCTTCCAAGCAGGTGACTGCAAGGTCGATTTATGCGAAGGATCTGCTTGGAGAGAAATTCATTATGTTCCTTATCTGGAAGCATACGGGCCTCACAATGCAGGTGTTTGACAGGACAAAACATCAAGTTGGAGTCCGAAGTGCAGTATTTTGATAGGTCTGAAACTTCCTCGTCTGCATTCCCGGTTAAGAACCGGCCGTCCGATTGCCTTGTAAGTTGCAAAAAACGTTTTTTGGCCTTTCCCATGTGTTACCGGCTAGTGACTTGAGCAACTCTATACTTTGGCAATAATAGGAGTCTGAGTAGTGAAGGAGCACTGTCTGACACCTAAAATCGTACGCAGTATTAAGGTTAAGATTGTATTTTATCGTCCAGTTTGTAAATATGGTCGCTGTGGATTTAGTGGGAGAGAATGTTAAGTACGGGATACCGGAAAGCATAGCGGAAGCGAGAAAGGAGAGGTAACTATTTACCTGTGGGAGTTTCGATATATAGAAATTAAGCAATAGTGGAGAGAGGACACCACCCTGCGAAACGTCTTGTTTAATTCTTCTCAATTTAGAGCTTTTTCCTCGAAATAGTAGTTCATGGTTCTTAGTATATTCAGTGCTGGAGGGATTACCATTTATCTGGTCACTTGACATTCTAAGGATATTTCTTCATATGCATTTGCGAGCAGTTTTTATAGCTGATTTAGTTCGACAACTTCTCCTCCGTGGACGAAAAGGAATTTCGCGTGTTGTCTTTTAAAGAGAGTAAAGAAAGTTGAAGCAAAAACTTGGCTTCATGACGAATTTCTACATACTGCAGCAGGATTGGTATGTCAGTGAACCTCCAAAAAATAGGTTTTTACCGACGAAAACACCAAAAAATCCACAAAATAATTTTAAATGACCATAAAGTGAAGTTGTTCGAAATAGCAGGAACTCTACAGATATCAACAGAATGTATAAGTCATAACATTCAAGAAACTGTTTGTGAAATGGGTGCCGCGTGAGCTCATTTTTGACCAAAATAACAACGAGTTCATGATTCGGAGCAATGTTTGAAAATGTTTAAGCCCGAGTTTTGTAACAACATGTGACAATGGCTCACACATGGCTCCATCATTTCACTTCGAAGTTCCATCGACAGTCACCCGAGTGGACTACCCACATGACGAACCTGCTTAAAAGCGTCGAAAAACGCAACAGTCGGCTGGCAAGGTTTTGAAATCTGTGTTTTGGGATGCATATTTTTATTGACTACCTTGAAAAAGGACGGAAGAGCGACTATTACGTAGCGTTATTGAACCTCTTGGGTTACAAAATCGCCGAAAACGGCTGCATTTAAAGAAAAAGAAAGCGCTGTTCCACAAAGACAAAGCTCCGGGTCACAAGTGAAAACGTTGGCAAAAATTCATGAACTTAACTTCGAATTGATTACAGATTCACCGTATTTTCCAGATTTAGCTGCCGTCGACTATTTGCAGTTCTCAAATCTCAAAAGAATGATCGCTGAAAAGAAATTTGAGTGAAATGAAGTGATCGCCGAAACTGACGCCTACTTTGAAACAAAGTACAAATCGAACTACAAAACTGGAAAAATTGGACGCTCGATATAATTAGTGTATCACCCTTGAAGGGAACTATGGTGAATAAAAAAAAACGCGTTTTGCCAAAAAATGTGTTTTACTATGGCAGGCCGGGAACTTTTCAATTTACCTGTTTTATGCAATTAAAAAAAATTTTTTTTTTTGTTTTTTTTTGCATACTTAAATATATAGCTTATATAAAAAAAATTAAAATTCGACATAACTGTTTTCACAGTTTTATGAAGTTTATTTTAAACTCATAATGATAAATGCTAATTTAGTACAAAGGCTCTAGGCGTCAAACTTATAAATATTGAAACTTAAAATCTAAAAAACTATTTACATGAAAACATTTTCAAAGATTAATAGGCGATAAGTCTGCAGTAAAAAGTTAATGGTTACCAATGCCATAATTATGTGCAAATGTGGAGATAAGATATTGGTGAGTTGTACGAGTATTTTTGTAATTTATTCAGCTTTTCGCTAAGTGATGATTTTCTCAAGCATCACCTCAAAGCTAATGCTGTATAGAGGCCGAATTTGGCTAATACTAATCGTTTTGTATAAGACATCTGTTGAACTGGTGCAATTTATGGTTTGAATTACTAATTTCACTGCAAAGACAGTACAGAATCACAACAACTTTAGTCCACATAGAATAAGTCCTTGGGCACGTTCTTCAGCAGTTGATTAGCAAGTTTGCCAAACTCTTGCGCCAATTTCTTTTGCAGCTGTGTTTGCATGGCCTCCAAAACGACACGGGAGTTCTCACGCAGGAACAAATTTGTGGCCTCAACTGCATAGTATTATATAAAATTGAAAAGGGCAAAGTTTGATGAAATAGAATTCGAAGATGTTGCGCATTACTTACGCAAAATTCGATTGTTATTGAAGGCGCCCGAAATGTTCATGTTCACATCCTTCACATTTAACACCAGACTGAGCGAATCCACATGCAGATATGAGCGACCGGCCTTTTCATTTGACGACACTTTGCCGGTGATGTCAGCAACAACACCCTCTGCATAATACAAAAACAATAATTACATAATTTTATAGTTATAGTTTTGTTATGGCATATTTCTGCTTACCAAAAGTGGCATGGAAATCGCCACCACCTGATGCCGGTATGATAAGCAATACACCCGAGCTAGTGTACTTCGCTTCGATATTCAATTTGGGCATGGCAATGCGCGCTTTGAACGGTTCATCGCCTTCACTTAGCTTCATCGATTTCACCTGAAAATTACTGGCGCCCAATACTTCGAGATTCTTCAATGTAATTTTATAGCCTTGCGGCCCATCGGTGAGTTGTAAAGCAAGCGCATCCATTTTGAAGGGCTCGACTGAAGGTAGCTGCAATTTAGAGGCAAAATTCAATATTTAAGCTTTATTTTTTGTATTTTTTATAGATCTATTAGAGGCTACATGATACGAGGTAACTCATGGGCGGATTATAAAATAATAGAATATTTTCGAAAATATTGTCTTCAAATATCGAATTACGGCCCTTTGATAACGGCAACGCAAAGAACCACTCCAACGCCAACGCCTATCTTTTTACATCGCAGTCGAAAGCTCGACAGCTTATCAATATCGATAGGTCACTCCGTAAAATAGAATACACACCATTAGTTATCTGGTAGAAAAGGGTTTAAATTAGACTTAAATAGGGTGAATTTTCAACCCACCAGCGGAACTTTCAACATTTACACGGACTGATCAAACATGGCTGATGGAGTGGGCACCGGAATCTGTTACCTATCTAAATTTCAGCGACCATTTAAGCTGCCGCAGTATTTTCAGGCAGAAATCAAGTAGCCGAGAGCGGACATGAAGACCATGGAGAGTCAATTCGTTCGCAGCAACTTGGACTGACGTCTGAAACAACTTGGCGCATTTCCCGTCGAGATCTTAAACCGAAAGCGAGATTGTGCAAGAGCTAAAGTCGCTCGACCTTCCCTAGCGACATTGCTTCGCTCATTCGAAGAGCCGACGTTTTCGAACCAAAATGATGCCCATTTCTGGCTCGATGGGTATGTAAATAAGCAAAATTGTCGCGCTTGCGACGAAGAGCAAACTGAAGAGATTCAAGAGCTCCCATTTCATCCAGAAATACAACGGTTTGGTGTCGTTTGTGGGGCAGTGAAATCATCCGCCCATATTTCTTCCAAAATAATGTCGATGAGACCGATGATGTGACCGTTATTGCAGCATGATGACCGACTATTTGATACCTTAAATTGTAGCTCGTGTTCTCGACGACATTTGGCTTCAATAAGACGGCGCCATATCCCATACATCGCATCAATCTACGGATGTATTGAGAGAACACTTCAGTGAGCAGATAATTTCATGTTTTGGGTCGGCCGATTGACCACCAAGATCGTGTGATATGACTTTTCCTGTGTTGATATATAATACATAGTCTAAAGTCTAAGCAGACAATTCCGATTCGATTCAGGTCTTGATAATATCATCACGCGTGTCATTCTCTAGTTACCAGTCAAAATGCTCAAACGAGTCATCGAAAATTGGACTCAACAAATGGACCATATGTGACGTAGCCGCGGCCAACACATGGAACAAGTTATCTTCAAAAAACAAAAGCCAAATAATGTTCTTATAATAATAATAGATAATAATGATAATAGATATTCGCCATTCAATTTTAAGTATCTGTGCTTTTTCTTTAAAAAAGTAGTGAACCACGAAATGCATCACCCTTTAGTTGTGCAAATAGTTGTGTAATATATTTGAAAACAAAATTACCGTTACTCAAATCCGAGTACACAGTACAATACCACTTTTCTGCGCGACACAACAGTGACAATTCATTGGCATCATTTTCATTACCGACGGCGGTGCAAAAAAAACCTCGATGCGCAACAAAAAAACCGCAACTGAAGAAATTGCGCTTGCAACATTGCAAGCGTGCAAGCGTGTAAATTGCATAGCTGCGAACGGTGTTACTGGAAAAACCGGTATTATGAAAGCAAACGAAATCTCTCAACAATTTCTGGAAAAAGGTACAGTGTGCGAATGCGATGATTTAGTGTAGAAAAAAAATATTGCATCAAAGTAAATAAATGATATATCGCTTTCGATGACGATGACGCCACCATAAACACCGTTCAACTGTGCAATCGTCTGTGCAAACAGGCAGCCAGTTGCATTTGTTGGCTTTAGCCCACATTCAGCAATTATTTAGTCACTATGTTTGTGTGTTGTTGTTTTTGTTGCATTTCCCTCGCCACTCAAGAGAGTTGCATAATTTCCTTTCCGCCTGACTGGGCGAGCGGAATAAATTGTTTGTGCTTGTGTGTCAATAATACAAACGACACTGTGCACACACAATTTTACTTTATTGCTTTTTTACAGTGATTTTTGCCAGCTGCTGGAAGGTATGTGTATTTGTGCCACGGGTGTGCAAGTGCCGTTAGTGGCACGCAAAACTCTAAAATATATGGATTTAAAAAAATAATTTAAAAAAATTAATGTTGCAAGAGATTTGCATAATAATCGATAGTTCAATGGAACTCGAAGAAAATTTATTGTAACTTTGAATCTTGCAGATTGCATTAAATATCAAAAA